>NC_135999.1:1091358-1323858 GCF_048128805.1 Centroberyx gerrardi
ACAATAATAATAACAATTATAATCTTTATTTCTACAGTACTTCATCAAAACAGTGTCAAATTGCGTTAAAAGCAGTAAATATGTTAAGATAAGATAAGATTGCACTTTATTGATCTTTATTGATACTTTATTGCATGTTAAATAGACAATAAGAAGCCAGCATGTTCCATAAATTAATTTTACTTACATGCTTCTCTACGAACCAGCAGCCTAATCCCTTAAAATAACATATACATTTTCGTTCATTTACATGAATTCACCCCTTAATTCATGCAAAATCCCCTTAAAATTAATTAAGGGAGTTGATGGAAGAGATCCCATCAAAACTTCCTTAAACACCCCTTAATCTTGACTCCTTACTTGAAAAATTCAGGGATACAGGAACCTTTCCATTAATTTCCACTTAATAACCTGTAAACCTGCACAAAAGGCATGAAAAATCCCTTAATTACTAGAATATTCATGAATCAACAAATGAATAAATCCCTTATAAACCCATGATACTAACCTTACTTTTTTAAAGCTATGTTATTTTTAATGGATAATTAATGTTTATGTTATGGACAAATTAAGGACATTTCAGGGATAAAATTACAGGGTTTGGTTTCATGGTGTTGACAGTCATTTTGTCACTTTTTCAAACAGATATCTCAATTTAGAATGAAATCTGACTCCTGCAGGTTTACCAGTAACTGACTTTTGTTCACCACAATAAGAAAATGACTGAGTGACGAACACATTTTAGTCATTAATTAACTGCTTTCTGGTGAAAAAAGGTGCAAAACATCTCGGTAGCCTTGGTGTCGGTGTGGTTTCCTTATCAGGCAGCCGCTGGCCTTCCCATGTTCAGATGTTTGTGTCGAGTTTCAGCAGCAGCTGACGTCTTCCCAGCCCGTCACCGCTGTCAGAGGGAAAACATGGAACTCAATGCTGCTTTTTCTATTTTTCTGCACTCAATGTGAAGTTTCCGTGGTCGTTAATGTGCTGAGTGAGTTAAAACCACATTGTAGAATTAGAAATGACATGGCTGTCAGTGAGGAAACAATCCTTTTCTTCACTTCTGTAAAGCTTTAGATGTGGAGATACATGGTTTTTATGTGACAACAACATAATGGTGGTGATGATAGCACTCTCTCCCCTTTCATATAAAGTATTTGGCTTTTGATGTTATTGGATAAAATAACATCCTCTAAAGTTGCGGTCAGACTTTGCACCAAAGTGCGCAACAATCTGCTTCACCTCTCATTCACTTCCACTGAAAACCAGGAGAAGGCCGGATAAAAACATCATTTCCAGTTATGAATTTCGCCTCTTGGTGTTCATACAGAGTTCACTCTAACTGATAGAAACGCTGCTTTGGGCATGTTGACTTCTGAAAGAAAATCCAACATGGAGGATTCTCTAATGATGTCAGTGTGACATCATCCAGTTTGACACAACAGGAGTTGCAGCGAGGATTCACTGAAGGACCAGATAGCCTACTCATAAGAATCTAATAGATGTTTTTAAGTTCCTGTAGCAATACTCGCTAACTAGCATGGTAGCATCTAATAGCTGACAGATAACTAATTACCACTCGGCACTGAGCATAGCTAGTTAGCCATTAGCAGCCTCCTCAACTTTTGAAACGCCCTCCCTGTCACAGGAACTAATGAAGGAAGTAACCAACTAACATTAACTCACAGTAACTAACCAGTAACTTACTGAGCATTTACATATACCAACATACTGACTTAATGACTGGTTAACTAACTGACCAGTTTTGGAGGCCAAGACTTCAAGGAATAGTTCACCCAAAAATGAAAATTCAGTCATTATCTGCAAGTTGAAACTCTAGTGAAGTTTGTTAGTCCATAAAACAATTCCAGAGCTTTCCAGCACAACTTTGAAGCAGCGTTCTCCAAAATAACTGAAGTCGTTAGGGAGCGATCTTTAGAGTTCTGAAAAGAGCAGAAAAAGAACAGAAAATGTCCATAACATTACTCCATACAGCTCTTGAAGCATAATCCAAGTCTCCGCAGTGAATGGAAAAGACCGATATTGATGCCATTATTTAGAGCAAATCTTATATATAATATCAAGCCTATGAAGAAAATATAGGTTGACTATAGGTTAGTAATAACAATACAAGTAACATAAGTTATAATAATGAGTTTTACTACACTAAACTAAACTACATTACAAATACTACACTTTCTTATTTCTCACTGTGTATCATTGGTTCTTTTTCAATCATTGTGAATGGCACTAAGCTCCAGTTAGTAGTATTACTAAGGAAGTAACTCACTCACATTGGCCTTTTCATTCATTGATTCATTCATTCCCTCACTCTTTATGTATCTGCCCCCTAGTGGCCGTTAGTATTCATCCACTCTCTCTCAGTTGGTCTATCTGCCCCCTAGTGGCCGTTAGGAGACATTCCCTCTCTCTCAGTTAGTCTATCTGCCCCCTAGTGGCCGTTAGTATTCATTCACTCTCTCTCAGTTAGTCTATCTGCCCCCTAGTGGCCGTTAGGAGACATTCCCTCTCTCAGTTAGTCTATTTGCCCCCTAGTGGCCGTTAGGAGACATTCCCTCTCTCAGTTAGTCTATCTGCCCCCTAGTGGCCGTTAGGAGACATTCCCTCTCTCAGTTAGTCTATCTGCCCCCTAGTGGCCGTTAGTATTCATTCACTCTCTCTCAGTTGGTCTATCTGCCCCCTAGTGGCCGTTAGGAGACATTCCCTCTCTCAGTTAGTCTATCTGCCCCCTAGTGGCCGTTAGGAGACATTCCCTCTCTCAGTTAGTCTATCTGCCCCCTAGTGGCCGTTAGGAGACATTCCCTCTCTCAGTTAGTCTATCTGCCCCCTAGTGGCCGTTAGGAGACATTCACTCTCTCTCAGTTAGTCTATCTGCCCCCTAGTGGCCGTTAGGAGACATGTCAGTGTCTCCAGAGACTCACTGAACCAGGATCCTTCACTCTCCTCCTCTCTGCAGCTGCTGAACTGTGGATCTGCTTCTCATCTCTGACTGAAACTACAGTATAGTTTCAATTTTGAAGTAGTTGAAATAATAGCAATTGTAGTAGTGTGTGGGTGTGTGTGTGTGGTGTATGTTTGTATACCTGTCAGGGGTCTGCTACCCAACCCGAGCCCGACGGGACCCAAGGCTGTTTATCAGGTATTGGCCAGGTAGGGTTACAATACCTAAATGCTATCAGACACAGAAGACGTAGGGGAACATTTTAATGTGTAATATGTGTATATAGTATTAAAATTATGGAAATGATTACAGTTTAAAAGAAAAAATCTGTGAAAATATGTCAGGGATCAGGGTGGACCCAAACGCAGAATGAGGCAGGAGACAAGGCTTGAGAAAGAAACAAAGGTTTTACTTGGTAGTCACAGCAGGCGAGGAATACAGAACACCGAACATAGGTCAAGACTACTCTAGAGAAACAAAGGCTAGGCTAACAAAGACAGACAAACCAGCAAACAAAGGCGGGTGGCTGAGACTTAAATACAGAACTAAATCCAACTAAACAAGGGACAGCTGGTGACTGGTGGGAAACAGGGAGAGTTGATTGGCTGGGGAAAACACAGAGCGCAGGACAGGGCTAACGAGGGTGATGCAGGGCAGGTGTGGAGGGAAGGAGCACAGAAGGGAGGAAAGTCCGAGGGCATCTGGTGGACAGGTGGAGAATGGCATCTGAGGGACACAGATGCCAGACTGTGACAAAATAGGCACACACAGTATAGTACTAGTGTTGAACAAACATTCATAACTCAAAAACTACATATCCCATGACTTAGATATTAGATATATATGCGTTATGTAGTGTGAAAATTGTGGGAACTATTACAGTTTAAATACTGTATGTGCAAAAAGAAAAAGCTGTTGAGAAGAGGCAAAATTACTCTAAAGCACTAGTGTTGAACAAACGTTCCTAACTCAAACACTATAAATGCTATGACTTAGATATTTACATTGTGGGTGGCAGAAGAGTAGCTGAACATTTTGATGTGTAAGATATATATATATATATATATATATATATATATATATATATATATATATATATGGAGTGTTAAAAGTGATCACAGTTTAAAAATGTGTAAAGAGACAAAGCTGAGGCAAAGCTATTGTCCAACTCAGTTTTGCACTAGTGTTGAACAAATGTTCCTAACTCAAAAACTATAAATGCTATGACTTGGATATTTACATTGTGAGTGGCAGAAGAAGAAGCTGAACAGTTTGATGTGTAATATGTGTATGCAGTGTGAAAATTGTGGGAACAATCACAGTTTAAAAACTTTGAATATTTAGTAAAAATCACAACCTCTAGAGTGGCTAGAGTGTGTGATGACATCATCCACTCTAGCAGGCTGAACATTCCTCCATTCATTTCTATGGGGCAAAAATATTATGTTTAAACATAAATTGCGAAAAAACTATAAATCAGAACGCTTAGAAAAGTAATAGCTCACGATTCCCGAACATGCTGAACATTTGAGAGTTGGAATGGCGCCGATAGCTCAAACGGTTCAAGCCGCATTAATGCTTAAAAAAACGCGAAGAAGAAAAATAACTAGGATGCTGTCAGGGCCGACAGCAAGGGTTTATCCCCGAAATTCCCCAATCCTCGAAGGCCCCATTAAGTCAAATGTAATAAAAAGCCATTCAATTCATTCCCAATGTACCTTAATTATTTTTTTAACGCTCAATAATAAATTTAACTACTAATTAAATATAGCCGCTAGCGGCGATGGCTGGGTTCATGCCAGTACAGCAGCCAGAGCTGAAACGTGGAAGTTTGCATTAAGATTACTGTCAGTTTTGTCATATCAGGCTGTTGAGCCGTCAGGCCCAAAGCATCAAGTTCTGATACTGAAGAATCTAATAGCAAGTTAAAAGATTCAATATCCAACTTCGTATTGGCTTTACTGTGTCTAGCTGTACACTCAAAATGCTGCTGTTGATCTATATGGAAACTGGTGTGCATGTTCCACATAAAGGTTGGAACATGATTGCCAAGTTTCATAGCGATTGATGAAATTCTGTTTGAGTTATAAGCCAAAATGTCATAGGCCACGCCCACTTTCACTAATGACAACCAAACTTCAGATTTTGACTCGGACATGGTCCTAGAGCATGTGTACCGAATTTCGTGCAATTTCACGTATTGGATTAGGAGATACAGTTTTCTGGCCTTTGTGGCGCCCCCTATTGGTCAATATTTTAATGGCTTTGCACACATGTTCATTCATTATATGTGAAGATGTTGTCCAAGGTTCATGATGATTGGACCATCTATCACAAAGTTATAACAATTTATCTTTTAGGCCACGCCTCCTTCACAACTTTAAGAGTTAATATCTTCAAAACTACAGTAGATATCAACAATCTAACAGAATTTAAAGAGCGTAGGACCATGGATGCTACTGACCGATTTTGGTGGCAATTGGTCAAACGGTGTAGGAGGACACGTTAAAATGTGTTTTTCAAATAATTCAAAATATCTAAAAAAAATTCCAGGCAAACCCTGAAGGTCCTTATGGCAAAATACCAAGTTTCATGTAAATGGGACAAACGGTGTGGGAGATACAGCCCTTTAAACCTTTTATTTTTGACCTTTAATTATAGCGCCACCATCAGGCCGATGGGGGTCATGTTTCTTGTGGGTCTAATTGGGGTGCAAAGTTTCATGGCTGTAGCATGTACCATGTCACGGGAAATTGAACCCAAAGAGAAAAACAATAATAATTTTAAAAAAAGTAACAGTACAGAAATGTATTGATTAATTTATTAATAATAATCACAGAAAGTGCAAACTTCATACAAATCTCCATAATTGCCTGAACAATTCTCTTGACAAATTTCAACACAATATAATGCACCATTGGTGAAATATGGGTCCAAATAGCATGGAGATTAATTTAATCAGTTAATTAATAATAGTTATTATAATCATAAACATATCAAAATCAATACAGTTCTTCGTCTAGGGGTCGTCAATGTCCATGCCAAATTTGAAAAGATTCTTATAAAAACTGTTCAAGTTATCGCGTTCACATGAAGGATCTGCGGCGGATGCGGCAGCAGGTGGGGTGAATCCATAATATCCCCGAAACTCATTTTGCCGATATAATTATAAGTAAGAGGAATAACAATAGTGTTCTTGCTGTTGTATTATTGATCATGTATCGTTTAACAGAAAGACATTTTTAATCTCATTGTGAATAAACTGGTTAAATAGGTTAAATAAAAAAAAGTCCTAATGCATCACCTGAGTTGGCTGAGAATAGATTTATTTAAACATAAACATGTGAATCTGAGTCTCTGACATCTTGGTTCAGTCTCTTTTCCTGTCAAGTGTTTCACTCAGATTTTATCTGGATCCATTTTTTTTTCACCTAAGACTAAAATTAAATGGATTTTTGGATCCCATTTACAAATCGTTCTGTTCTTAAAATGGGTGAAATAATCAGTATCAGATTCACCTCAAGTAATAAAGAAATGCAGAATAGAAGAACCTTGGAAAGCAGAAAAACTCAATAGTAAATACATTATCATCATTTTACATTAACGTAATTACGTTAAAACTCTGTTCTGGGATGTCCTGGTGGCTCAGTGGTCTAACGTGCGTACCATGTAAAATGTGATGTGGGTTTGACTCTGACCCAGGACCTTTGTCACGTTATCCTCCTCTCTCTCCTTATCTTTCCTGTCAGTCTTTACTTTAAACTGTCAAATAAAGACAAAAATGCCCCCCAAAAATTCTTAAAAACGCAACAACTAAATGAGCAGTAAATAAAAAATACATATGTTCATATTCTCACTTTAAGATGTGTATGTATGTACATGTGTATGTGTGTGTGTGTGTGATCCTGTACAGAGTGAACTATCATCTCAGCAGATGTCTTTGGTCAGCAGTGTGAGTGTTTCTCTCTCCCTCCTCTATCTGACAAGAGACACTGAGGAACCAGACCCAAACCCACATGCAGGGTAGAGTGGTTCAGTGAATGTGGAGTGGAAGGTGTGGAGGTGGATCAGTGAGTCAGAGGAAACTCTGTAGAAGGACAGAGAGCCAGCAGACCAGTCCAGATACACTGCTACTCTGTTAGAGACAGAGGAGGAGAGGGAAGATATGACTGTTGATATATTACCGTGCCAGGCAGAGTAACTATCATCAGAGCAGAACAGACTCCAGGACTTTTCATTCCCTCCAAGCCTGCAGTCAGAACTGTCTCCTCTCCTACTGATTCCTCTGTAAGTCACTCCTATAGAAACCTCTCCTTCCCTCTCGACCTCCCAGTAACAGCGACCAGTCAGACCATTTCTACACAGCAGCTGTTTCCAGTAGTCAAATCTCTCTGGGTGATCAGGATATCGCTGCTCCTCTCTCTCTGTCACCTTTCTGTTGTCTTCAGACAGGAAGAGCTTTCTGTGTGCTGTGTTTGGGTCCAGTGTGAGTTCACAGGCATCTGATGAGAGAACAAGACTCAATACAGCAGCAGATTCTTATGTAATAGACCTGATCTGGTTATTTGTTGATTTATTGACAGTTTGACAATTATTTAGCAGTTTCATTATAACAAATGATGTCAGCCATCATCCTGATTCACAGTAGGGTTTGAATTATTATTATTATTATTCAAATGTTTTTATTGTTTGTTTGTTTTTAGAAAAGAAAACATACATAGACAATAGACATACAACATCAAAAAATAAATAAAAAGAAAGAAAGAAAGAAAGAGAGAAAGAAAGAAAAAAACAAAAGGTTATTACATGGATTTGGTTATGGTTGTATATCTCTAGAGGGAAATTCTAGGTCAAAGTAAATCAAAAATGGTTGCCAGACCTTGTGAAACTTCCTAGTAGATCCCCTAGTAGAGTATTTGAGTTTTTTGAGTTTTAGGTGTGCCATCACATCCCCAACCCAGCGCTTGTGTGATGGAGGGGCAACTGCTTTCCAATTAAGTAGAATAAGGCGTTGTGCCAAAAGAAAGGAAAAAGCTATGGCATCTGATTGTGCAACATAGACCGTCACCCTATCAGGAACCACACTGAATATGCCAATCATAGGATTTGGGCTGATGTCATTATTACAAATATAAGAGAATGTTTCAAAGATGGCAGCCCAAAATGGAGCCAATGCTGGACATGACCAGAACATATGGTATAGGCTGGCTGGGGCCTGATGACACCGGGAGCACATTGGATCTACATCTGGATATATTCTGGCAAGCCTGCTCTTAGAGAGATGCAGTCTATGGAATACCTTGAATTGAAGTAAAGCATGTCTGATGCAAATCGAGATTGAATGTATTCTCTCAATCGCAAATTGCCAGGCTACATCTGAGAGCTCACAACCAAAGTATTCCTCCCACAACACTTTGAGGTGGTTAAGGGATGGGGAGGTGATCATTTGAATAACCCCATACAACCTGCTCACAACTCCCCTTTGCTCAGGATTCCAATACACTCCCCTATCCAGCCACTAGGTGGAAGCGATGGAGATGAAGGGAAATGTTTTCTAACAAAGGCATGGACCTGTAGATATCAGAAAAAATGTGAGCGTGGGATATTGTATCCTCTCACTAATTGGTCAAAGGACATGAACACATTGTCCTTAAAAAGATCCTTTACCCGCTTAAGTCCATTCCGGTACCATAGCTTAAATGCAGCGTCTATGAGTGAGGGTGGAAAAAGTGCATTTGCTGTAACTGGCAGAGAGGGCAAGGCCTGTCCATGTTCAAAATGGGTCGATCTGGGTTGGGTCTGATCTGGGACCATATTCTAAGTGAGCCGTTCACAAAGTGGTTACGTGTGAGGCATCATTTATTAAGTGGTAGTGGGGCACACAATACAGAAGGTAAGGACACAGGGTAACAGGAATGTTGCTCCATCTCGGCCCACACTGTTCCACCCCCTCATAGGATGCAGAGATCCAGTATAATAACTTATGAATGTTAGCTGGCCAGCAGTATTGTAGGAAATTTGGTAGCCCTAAACCTCCCTCCTCTTTCTGTCTCTCCAGATATGCTTTCCTTATCTGAGGGAAAGTCTTATTCCAGATAAAGGTAGAAATACACTTATCTAACTCCTTAAAAAAAAGACTTTGGGATGAAAACGGTACTGTTTGAAAGAAAAATAAAAACCTGGGCATGATTGTCATCTTGACAGAGTTAATTCAACGGGTAAAGTCCTGCTTGGCCTTTTCCAGGGCTGGCTTCAAGTTATGACTGAATAGATCTCTGTATCTACGAGTGACCGTATCATGAGTTACTTTGAATGGATATGCCTCGAATGACATCTGACGAGCTTGGTCATTAACTGGAAAGAGTATACTCTTCGTAAGGTTGATTTTATAACCTGAGATCTTTCCAAAGTTAGATATCATTTCTAATGCCCTGGCAATTGAGGTGCTGGGGTCTTGTGGGTTTTCCCACCCTTATTTATACCTGCCAGGTCCCCAGCAACCCTAAGGGCAACTGTGAGTGGCTCGATGGCAAGATCAAACAGAAGGGGGCTCAGTGGACAGCCCTGTCTAGTCCCTCTGCATAGAGGGAAATATTGAGATATTGTTTTATTAGTATGAACTGAGGCCTGGGGTGTAGCATATAAAACCTTTATCCATGAATGAAAAGTGGGCCTAAAACCAAACTTCTCCAGAGTTGTGAAAATTCAATCAAATGCTTTGTGGGCATTAGGGAAACTAGAACCTCTGCTGTAGGTGGGACTAAGAGTAAAGAACATTAAATAACCTGCGTAAATTACCAAAAAGGTTGCTGTCCAGCCGGTCTGATCCGGGTGTATTACTTTATGCATGACCGACTCCAGTCTATTAGCCAGAACTTTGGTTAAGATTTTATAATCACCACAGAGGAGGCTTACAGGTCGAAATGACTCACAGTTCAGGGGGTCTTTGCCTTTTTTAAGGACTGAAAGACTGAAATTGTAGTCTGATTCATTGTAGGGGGAGTAATTCTCGCTCAAGTGCCTCAGCATATACAGTACATCCTGTAAAAGAGGTATTCATTTGGCTGAAATTTTTTTGTAGAACTTGGAAAGCCATCAGGCCCCAGAGCTTTACCGCTCGCCATCCTTTTAATTGCCTGATCAATTTCAGCTGCTGAAACAGCTCTGTCAAGAATCATCACATCCTGTTAAATTCCTTGTATTTTCTATGTGTTCTGTTGGAGTTTTGCCTTTTTCCTTCTCTCGTTATCTCTCTCTCTCCTTTACTTGTTCTCTCAGGTTCCCGGTTTAGTGACCAGTGCAAAGGAAGGAGGTGTCAATTAACAGCAACCAATCGGTGGCCTCCTCGATGTTATATAAAGCCCTGGCACTTCTTGGAATGCCCTCTCTGCTCGCTGTTGGCCTGTTGTGAGCTCATGGCCATTGTCTTTCTTTTGTTTAAATTCTGTTATTAAGGCCAACCTTATGTTTGTTTATATGATAGGAAAACTGGAGCAGGTAAGGGGCCGTACATTTGCCACACGTAGGGAAGTCATGTTGTTAGACCACAAGGTTACGAGTGGATGCCACCCTTTGTAAGTTTTGTTTGGTTAGATAGAGCAGACAGTCAGTAGTAGGTTTTGGTTTCAACTTTCTTTTCTCTAGATAGTGAGTTAAACCTCTCCTTCTGAGTTAGTTTGGTTTTGATTTGGCATCCCTCTGGTGTTTCAACACCTCCCTTGCAAATAATGAATATTGTAACTACCTGTAAAAACAAACACTAAACAATATTTCACTATACTCTTATGTATCAGTGTGTTTCTGTCGTCCTGCTGGTTCATCCATCCCATTTTACCATCACAATAATCATGTTTATGTTGTCTCCCTTCACCCTTCATCCTCCTACCATACTGGGATTGTAACACATCCTGTGGGTCTATTGTCGGCATCTCCAGACAGTTCAGTCAAAAAACTGAACAGTCTGTGTGTCACAATTCTCTGACACATAGAGATCTTCATAAAATGTCTTAAATTGATTGTTAATGCCTCTTTGATTAGTTATTCCTACTGGAGTTTCAATCTGTGCTATGAGTCCTGCCTCTTCAGACTGTCTTAACTGGTGGCATAGTAGTTTACTGGCTCTTTCTCCATGTTCATAAAACTGTTGACGAGATTTCAAATGAAGCTCCTCTGCTACCCCGGTTGAAAGAGCATCAAATTATGTCTGTAAAGCTATTCTCTCCCTATATAGGTCAGCAGATGGCATCAACATCATTTATCAGAGAAATAAGTTCAGTTAGGCGTGCTGACTGCCTCTTGGCATTATAGGATATAATCTTAAACTTTCATTGTTCCCATAGGTTGTAACCACTTGTCTCTGGCAACTGGTTAGTTTCCAGAAAAAAGTCAATCTGGGTAGATAAAAATGAAACGAAATCCTTGTCAGATAAAAGCCTTGGATTAAGTCTCCAGGTGCGTTGTGGAGGCTCATTATCTGAAAAGCAGAGTGTCATTGTCACTGGAATATGATCAGAGACAATGAATCCCTTGTATTCACTAGACTTCAGCAGGGGGAGCAGTTACTTGTCCAGTAGAAAATAGTCTAGCCTAGAATAAGATTGGTGAACCGGAGAAAAGAAAGAATACAGTCTAGATATAGGGTTTCTATACCTCCAGGGATCAGTTACCCCGTAGGCCTGAGAAAGGCACTGATAGTCTTTGCTGATTTGCTTAATGTTCCAGATGTGCCTCTGGAGCGGTCTAGAGTGGGGTGTAAAACGCAATTAAAGGAATAGTTCACCCAAAAATGAAAATTCAGTCATTATCTACTCATCCCCATGCCGATAGAACATCGGGTGAAGTTTGTTAGTCCATAAAACAGTCCTGGAGCTTCACAGCAAAACGGCGTAGCAGCCTTCTCCAAAACAACCGAAGTCGCCGGGGACCTGACTTCAGAAAATAACCATAAAATGACTCCATACAGTTCATCCAGCATAATCCAAGTCTCCAGAAGCCAAGAGATCCCAGCTTTGGTTGTTTTGGAGAAGGCTACTATGCCAGCTTTGAGAAAAATAGACTGAAAAATTTTCATTCATACCAGTTAGGGGCATAAATGCATGCAAGTACAACTGGTAAGTTGAACAGCTTCCCTTGGACAATAATAAAATGTCCATCCTTATCCGAACTGGTCTTTGATTCCACAAAATGTACTATGTATGAGAATGGCTGTACCATGACATCTAAATTTGGAATGGAAAATCTGAGAGAAGCCCCATTTGAATGAATGGATGTCACATACTGTGCTGTAGATGGGCTTTCTAGCTAAATAGTTGAATGTGTGTTGCTTTGTTACTAAATACACACTTACACTTCCTCAGACCTGGTTTCAACCACTGCACTCCACCATGGTCCACACTGGGGAATAAACAAAGTCAGACCAGCAGATTCTCTTTGATGATGGAAACATGGACATTTAATAACCTTCAATATGAAGGATTTCCACTCATATCCTCCATTAAACATTAAACAGTATTCCTCATCTTCTCAGTGTGACAGAGAAAATGTGTGTGACTCTCAGCCTTCTAGCAGATGTTGCCTCTCCATACCTGAGAGAGTCCGGTCTCCAGTGTGGATCCTCCAGTCCAGCAGAGAGCAGCTTCACTCCTGAGGCTCCTGGATGATTGTAGCTCAGGTCCAGCTCTCTCAGATGGGAGGGGTTGGAGCTCAGAGCTGAGGCCAGAGAAGCACAGCCTTCCTCTGTGAGCAGACAGCCTGACAGCCTACACACACACACACACACACACACACACACACACACACACACACACACACACACAAGCAGCAGCTACATGTTGTTGCATTTTCTTCCAATGATAAAATGATGAAACAATATCAATAATTATCCGGGTTAAATTTTCCTTGATTTTGAAATAAAACCAGCTCCATAACTTTCAATAACGACCACTGCAGCTTAAAGAGAGGCTTAAAGCTGCAATGATTTTCCGACCAGTAGAGGGTGCGAGAAACGACAACACATTATGTAAATAAAGCACAGCAAAGCTGCTGGACTACTGAACCCCGTAAGGGCAAAACTAGTGAAGGACCGTGCATAAAGGCTAATAGCTAAGCTAAACATACCTACTGAGAAGTGTCGCCGGTTACCAGTCTCGCTTTGCCAGATTTTTTTCCCACTGAAGGTCACATGTCCCACAATGACAAGTGAATAGGCAGGCTGCAAGTTTACTAGTCTAACAAGTTTACTCGCTCGCTTCATCGATTCTGCCATTCCGAGAATGTTTTTTCAGGAATGGGAGGCAGAGAGCGCTGCTTTTAAACAGCGAGGGAGGAGACAAGCTAGTTTTAAAAAAACTAAAAGCTTTAGAAAAGAGGTGAAAACAGCAACACAGCTGGATATTGGTTTATATCATTATGTTTCAAAAAAATCTCCACATAACACACATTAGTTACAGGATTGGTTATAGGGTCTGAAATCACTTATTGCAGGTTTAAAGCATAATTCTGGTTATTTCCAACCTGGGCCTTATTACCTCTCTGCCAAGGAGGTAATGTTTTCACCTGCATCTGTATGTTTGTCCGTCTGTCCGTCTGTTAGCAGGATATCTCAAAAAGTAGGGCACGGATTTGCACAAAACTTGGTATGAGGTTGGTTATGGGACAAGGAAGAACTGATTAACTTTTCATGTCGATTGGCCAAAAGGGGCCGTGGTGGTGGGCGTGGCATATCACCAAAAGGTGCATAACTTCTGAACAAATTCAAGTACTAAATTATATTTAGTACTGTGCATTGTGTGGACCAGGTCTCTCTTGTGAATGAGACCCCGTGTCTCAATGAGATTACCTGTCTAAATAAAGGTTTAATAATAAAAAAAATTATAATAATTTACAGCCTTGTCACAGGGCAAGGAACAACTGATTAGCTTTTAACACAGATTGGACAAAAGGGGCATGGTGGTGGGTGTGGTCTTCCACAAAAAGGTGCATTTTTCTGCATTTCAGAACAGATTCACATAATACTATAACTTTGACAAAAGGTTGTGCAGGGAAGAACCACTGGGCCTTCTTATGGCTTTTGTAATGTCTCTGGATGAAGCCTTGCAGGGTGTTGTCAGACATGGAGGAGGTCTGTGCTCTACTGAGCACATTTTCTAGTTTTCCTAGTTTTTGCCATTGTGGCGATTGATTACCTCCACCAACGGATTTGGATGAGGGTTTGGTTTTCACCCCATTCCGTCTGTTTGTCTGATTGTCTGTTGGTGTGTCTGTTAGCAGGATTTCTCAAAAATGTATCAATGGATTTGCATGAACATTTGTGGAAAGTTTGGTCATGGGGCAAGCAAGAACTGATTAACTTTTCACACTGTTTGGCCAAAGGGGGTGTGGCAGTGGCTGTCTGTTGAACAGTAACAGTGATCCTGACCTGAGAGTCTCCAGTCTACAGTGTGGACTCCCCAGTCCAGCAGAAAGCAGCTTCAGTCCTGAATCCTGCAGGTCGTTGTTACTCAGGTCCAGCTCTCTCAGACTAGAGGACTGGGAGCTGAGAACTGAGGCCAGAGCTTCACAGCTTCTCTCTGACAGCTTACAGCCGCTCAGCCTGAAGAAGAATGTGACAGTGATGGGAAAAAAACCCCAACAACTTTGAAAATATTTATTTTTTCTCTCCTGTATAAAAGATCACATCATATATTGAATCTATTCAGTTTTCTATGCACTTACACAGATTTTTTGGAGGCTTTGACCACTGGCAGCAGCCTCAGAAGAGCCTCCTCTGAAGCAGAGTATTTCTTCAGGTCAAACACGTCCAGCTCTTCTTCTGATGACAGTAAGATGAAGACCAGAGCCGACCACTGAGCAGGGGAGAGTTTGACTGTGTAGAGACTTCCTGATCTCAGGTACTGTTGGATCTCCTCCACTAGAGAACGGTCATTCAGCTCATTCAGACAGTGGAACAGATTGATGCTTCTCTCTGGAGACGGATTCTCCCTGATCTTCTCCTGGATGTACTGGACTGTTTCCTGATTGGTCTGTGAGCTACTTCCTGTCTGTGTCAGCAGGCCTCGTAGGAGAGTCTGATTGGTCTGCAGTGAAAGACCCACGAGGAAGCGGAGGAACAAGTCCAGGTGTCCATTTGGACTCTGTAAGGCCTTGTCCACAGCACTCTGGTAGAGGTGTGTTAGTTTAGATTTGTGTCTCCGTTTAGATGGTGTGGAGGTTGATTTTGGATCTGACAGCAGATTGACACCAGAGTGGATGAATGAGACGATGACATGAACAGCAGCCAGAAACTCCTGAATGCTCAGATGGACAAAGCAGAACACCTTGTCCTGGTTCAGCCCACGCTCCTCTTTAAAGATCTGTGTGAACACTCCTGAGTACACTGAGGCTGCTCTGATATCAATGCCACACTCTGTCAGGTCGGCTTCATAGAAGATCAGGTTGCCTTTCTCCAGCTGCTCAAAAGCCAGTTTTCCCAGAGATTTAATCATCTTCCTGCTCTTTTTATTCCAGAGTGGATCTGTCTCAGCTCTCCCATGATACTTGACGTTCTTCAGTTTGGACTGAACCACCAGGAAGTTGATGTACATCTCAGTCAGGGTCTTGGGCAGGTCTCCTCTCTCACTGGTTCTCAACACATGGTCCAGAACTGTAGCAGTGATCCAGCAGAAGACTGGGATGTGGCACATGATGTGGAGGCTTCGTGAAGTCTTGATGTGGGAGATGATTCTGCTGGCCTGCTGCTCATCTCTGAATCTCTTCCTGAAGTACTCCTCCTTCTGTGGGTCAGTGAAGCCTCTCACCTCTGTCACCATGTCAACGCACTCAGGAGGGATCTGATTGGCCGCTGCAGGTCGTGTGGTTATCCAGAGGCGAGCGGAGGGAAGCAGTTTCCCCTTGATGAGGTTTGTCAGCAGCACATCCACTGAGGTCGACTCTGTAACATCAGTCAGGATCTCGTTGTTCTGGAAGTCTAGAGGAAGTCGACACTCATCCAGACCGTCAAAGATGAACACAACCTGGAACTTGTCAAACCTGCAGATTCCTGCTTCTTTGGTCTCAGTAAAGAAGTGATGAAGAAGTTCCACCAAGCTGTACTTTTTCCCTTTCAGCAGATTCAGCTCTCGGAAAGTGAATGGAAATGTGAACTGTATATCCTGGTTGGCTTTGTCTTCAGCCCAGTCCAGAGTGAACTTCTGTGTTAAGACTGTTTTCCCAATGCCAGCCACTCCCTTTGTCATCAATGTTCTGGTTGGTTTATCTCTTCCAGGTAAGGGTTTAAAGATGTCTTCACATTTGATTGTTGTTTCTGGTCTCGCTGGTTTCCTGGATGCTGTTTCAATCTGTCTGACCTCATGTTCATCATTGACCTCTCCACTCCCTCCCTCTGTGATGTAAATCTCTGTGTAGATCTGATTCAGAAGTGTTGGGTTTCCTGCTTTAGCAATCCCCTCAAACAAACACTGAAACTTCTCCTCCAGACTGGATTTGAGTTCACGTTGGCAGATGGCAGCAAGAGTTTCTGAAAGAACAAATAACGTCAATGAGTGGATGTTTCTATGAACATGGGAAATGTGAACATTTCCTGGTAAATGTATATGTATCTCCACTCCATGGCATCTATTCAGCTCATCACTGGTGAGTGGACAAACAGGTCCTGACTGTGTGTGCAGCTCAGTGTGAAAGACAACTGGCGTGGTGCTGTTTTTTCCATGGCGCAGCCGAGGGCGTCACGAGGCAAATTAACTTCAGGCAGTCAGTCAATCAGGTAACGCTTAGTGAGATGATGCGCTTCGTGAGATGGCCTCTAGAGGGCGTCTTTGACTAAGGGATGCAGTGTTTCGCATACAGAAACACAAAATCAAAAGTTAGTCAATGTAGACAAATTTATCTAAATCGATCTCTAATGTGCCTGATGTCACATCATGTCATGTCTTAATTTGGAGATGCACAGACAGCAGACCAGCAGCATTGAGCTCAATCCACAGAGTCTCCTGGTGTGAAAACAAAAGTGAAACTTAACATTCCACCATTTGCTGAACTCGCCTATTTTACTAATGGGATTTGTAAACAGTAATCATTTCCAACGTTTTCTGCTGCCCTCCAAACATTAACACTAAGGTATAGCCCACCTTGTGCTAATTAACTAACATTAGTGGAATTATTTAACCGATAACTGTGTCGCAGTGCTTCAGTGCATTGTATTGAATTGAACTGAATTGAACTGAACACATGTGCCATGGGTCTGTACAGGATCTGTGCTTGTTTTCCCAATGTGCACCACTGTGTAGTAACTGCACCCACATCATTATTTTCATCTCACATCTGGAAAGGCCCTGTGCATTTTGTGTGAGTCTCCTCCCTGATAACAGATCAGTATGGTGGGGGAAGACTGTGAGATCGAAAGGAAAGGGCACTGACGTCAATGCAAATTACCTCATTTCCACCCCTAAGAGCTGGTATCAAGGAACAGACCTGGTAAATAACCATAAAACTCCAACACTCAGCCCTGTCTTTGTTAATCCCCAAAGAGACAGAGGGGCGAAGTCACAAAGAATGGATTGCGGCCGCTAATAGCACCATGAATTGCGTGTCATTTGCAACCGCTATTTGCTCCGTTTCAAGGACCGATTCACAAAAGATATTGCGCTAATGATATGCCAGCGCAAACACGCCCATAACCTGTTGCAACTGAGTGCAATTTGCAATTTGGCAAAGTATAAATGTTGCCTTAGAGAAAAATGAATTTTTTAGACCGCGAGTTGCAAGTCCTGACGGACGAGGTGCAGAGGCATTCCTCAAAACTTCAGGCAAGAAATTTAACCGGGACTGCGAGAAACCATATTTGGGATTTAATATCCCAGTCTGTCAGTGTTGTTGGTGTTTCCAAACGCACACCTTCAGACTGCAAAAGAAGATGGCATGATTTGAAGCGGAGAACAAAGGAGAATGTAGGGGAGCTTTATTAATTTATTTTTCATGACACAATTGCATCCTGTCACTGCATCCTTTGTTTGTCATTACATCTCACTGCATCCCAAAATAAACTAGAAGGGCACTCGGAGAGCGCAGACCTCCACCAAGGCAAATCCAGTCTTCTATGATATGCAAATGTGCAAGTGCAACCAATACACGGATCCGCTCCAAAATTTAATGGGTTCTTCCTTGGCCCATGCTACACCCTTCCACCAAGTTTCATGAAAATCGGGCCAGTAGTTTTTCCGTAATGCAAACAAACGCACCAAAAACATAACCTCCTTGGCGGAGGTAATACTGTAAATGAGTTTGAGCGGGGCTGTCCATGGTGCTGAATCTTTAGGCCAAAATAAAGCCCACTGTGCTGACTAGTGAGATAAGTGAAAATATTTTCAGAGTGAGAAATTGAGTTGTATTGATTGTTTGGTTGTACTGATTTATTTGCTTTTGTTTGTGAAGCAATCTGTGTTAAAGTTCTATAGTAATAATAATAATAATGTCAAAATATTATTTACAGACTGTATTTACAGACAATTTTATTTTTTAGGTCAGGTGGAATTGTTGCAGAGACATTTGCAAGGTCAATTCAATTCAATTCTCAGTTAAATCAACAAGTGATAAAGTCTGGGCGTGACACCCCTTATAAATGCGCTTCAGTTACCACCAACTCTCTGAAGACGCTAATAATTTCACTCTAACTGCGTGTGGCAATTAGCGCCGACCTTTGTGAATTGGACTGTTTTTGCAATGAGGCTCATTTGCATAGAAAGGGGCCAATTTTGCGCCAAATGTATGCATATTACCTAATTTAAATACGTGCAAGTAGCACAGGAGCACTGAGACGCTATTTGTGTGGCGGCGCAGTTAGCGGGGCATTTCACCCTTTGCGAGTGCTTTGTGAATTAGACGGTTTCTTTTTGTCTTATTTGCACAGGTTTAGCGTCAGCAAAAGCCGCGCAATCCTTTTGTGAATTTGCCCCAGAGAGTCTGAGATGAGACACAGTGGAATGTGTCCAAAATCAGGAGAAATCTTTGATACAGACTCATGAAACCTTCGGTATCACATTGTGGTGGACTCGAATGTATATGTCTAATTTTATGTGTAACTGTGATGTTTTATATAATAGTTATTTGCATTATTCAATTTCTTTATCTTCACATGGGGCTTAGATGGCCACGTTTGATATTAAAGTGTTCAGGAATTTGTGCTGAGTTTAATAATGTTAATGCTACGACGGTCAATTATATTGGATAGATCTGGGAACCGAAATTAGGGTTTCATGCATATGTAATGAGCTGTAACACTAGACATGCCAGCCCACGCACACACCCCTCAACTGATCACAACAAAATCAAACACACACATTTCCAATGCGGATTTGATGCACTTTACGTGGTCGTGACACGTGTGCTAACGGAGTCTGACAACAACTTTGTTCCAAAGTTTGTCTCCAAAGACAGACTCAACTGCTCATCATCACAAGCCAAGTAAAGCCTGTTTCATCCGAAACAGTGAAGAGAGCCTTGTTGCCTTGCCTGTCTGCCTGACAAATACACACACACATACACACACACCAGCACGTGTGTCTGTGTATCCTGCCTGCTACAGCCGTTATCAGCTATCCTGCTGAGTTTAACTCTGAAGAATCATCGGAACCTCCAGAGTGGGTCGGCGTTAGCCTTGAGACCCACAGCCCTGTCCCACAGCCCTGTCCAGCAGCCTGCGTGCTTCACTCTGTTGCGGCCCGCTGAGATCAACTGAACAGACGTCGGATCTTCAACCTCCAGCACCTCGTCGAGCCGAGACTCCTCACAGACTCCCGGCCTCGCGTGCTTCATCTCCCTCCGGACCTCTGCTGGAGTCGTATGTACTGATCATTGTCCGCTGGGCATCATATCATACATCACACATAGCTATTCAACTACATTCACACTCCACACACATATCACACACCTTATTACGGCTCCCTGTAGTTATATAGTAACTGTTCAGTTACTCAAAGATTCATTTAAGTCAGCTTTCAAGATAGTTATATTGTCGCCCCTTTATTGCTATCGTTGATGTCTTCCATTGCTCATCTTCCATGATTGTGTCTGCTGAAATATTGGTTTAATTACTATCTATCGCTGCCCCAAAACTATGGAATTCTCTTCCTCCCACCATCCGATTCTCCCCCACTATTGAGATCTTCAAGAGTCATCTTAAAACACACTTCTACTCATTAGTTTTTAACTGTGCCTAACTTAACTAGCTCAGGTATTTTTCCTGAAGTCTCTGTAGGTCTGTGTCGTCACTTTGGGCTCTGTGTGACCATGTGCCTTTACTAATATTATTATTATTATTATTATTTATCATCACTCTGATTTTTCTCCTCTTCTATTGTGTTTGTTTCCTTCTTTTGTTTTTGTTTTCCTCTGTGTGTGTTGTAAAGCACTTTGGATCAACTGTGTTGTGTGTAAAGTGCTATATAAATAAAGTTGAGTTGAGTTGAGTTGAATTATCAGTATTGCATATTCACATGATCATCTATTCCCATTGCCATTGATTCATCACAATTCATAGGTATACCTCTTGTATATACTGTACCATATTCACTTGTATTTACCTGATTATTGGGTGTGCGTTAGTTTAGTAATAAATATATTATTTTGCATAAAGTCACCTCCTGTGCTCATTGTGTGGGTTTAAATTCAAACATGCTGAGAATTCACTCTTTCAGATGAGACCTGTTGATGCTGTCTGTTATCTGGTGCCCCGTTTTTAATTCTCATTGAAGCTAACTCTAAATTATATTGATATCAGACACCATTAATACCTATCACCACTACAACTGTATTCAGCATATTACACTCAAATTAAATTATCCAGAGGGATTGTTCTCATTTACCTTTCAATCTTGAATTGAATAGATCTTGTTAGGCAAAGTTTGGAAATCCATCTCCCATTTTCCACCATCTCCCCTTTCCATCATGTTAAACCTGTTAAAAGCCTCTTACTGCTCTGCAGAGAGTCAGCCAGCTCCTCCTGCTTCATTCTCCTCAGGAACTGCAGTGTGATCTTCAGAAAAGCCTTTCTGCTCCTCCTCTGCTCTTCCTCCTCACCGTCCACCACCTCCTCATCCTCCCTCTGCCTCTCTAAGCATTCTGGGTAATCTGGACTCAGAGCCCTCTGGAACCTTTTCAGCTCGTTCTTCACAAAGGTGACGATGTTCTCCTCCAGCAGCTGGAACAAAATAATACATGAATTAAACTTTCTTACTAAAATCATGGAACACAACATCAGATCCATCATAGACTGAAAGCCCGCTGGTCTAAAGAGTGCAGCATGGAGACTGAATGTTTGTTTTGCATTTCACTTGTTGGTGAAGTAAAAGGTGTTGTTGTTCATTTACACACCTTAAATATGGAGTCCAGGTCTGTTTGATGCTCCTGGGCAGACTGACCGCTGGGAACCTCTGACCTCTCCTGGTGCACTCTGGGAAAAAACAAAACATCAGATATTAGGTCATATTTTAAATACTATTTGAATTAGCTCATTCACATAAGAGCACAGGATTCAAATGTATCATTGTTCTACAGCGATGGACACTTACAAGTGATTTTCTCCTAGGTAATCACTTGTTCTGCACCACGCTAAGTCATGGCAGTAATAGTGCTTTAGTGGAGTATACCATTAAAAGTATAAATATGATGAAGTAGTGTTTTAGTGGAATATGCCTTTAAACGTAGAGTAGTAGTAGTAGTAATGGTGCTTTCACAGAAAATACCTTTAAAAGTACAAGCAGTAGCAGAAGGAGTGTTTAAGTGGAATGTTCCTTTAAATGTTTACAGAGCAGTAGTAGGAGCAGCAGTGTTTTAGTGGAATAAACCTTTAAAAGTATGTGTTGTAGTAGAAACATGTTAGAATACAGTGAAAGTCTATGAAGTGCATTAAGCAGCATGTATTTCATCACTCCTGCTTTTATTAACTGGATAGAAAGATGATCAGATCACATATCAATATAATTTTGATAAATACAGGTCTTGACCTGAATAACATGAACAAACAGCTGATATAAAATAACATCAGGATCAAAGTCCAATCTGAAGTCTGTGGCAGAGAATCAGGAAGTAGTTTTATGATGCGTCTATCAAATGGTGAAATTTAACCTCATCATCTACAGTGAACTAAAGAGCCTTCCTGCTCTGATTAAAACAGATTCAAAACATTACAACTAATTACATGTTCAGGACGTTAACGTTAACACTCAAACACTGATGTGTTCACAAACTGTCGCAAAGTGTTTTATGTTTCCAACCGAAACAGAGTTTCACCCTCCTGATCACAAACAGAGGCTTCTTCTGTATGATCGTCTTATTACAGTTAAATCAGTCAACAGTAAGAATTAACAGGTTGAAGAATAAAACACTATAAACTGTAATGTAAAGTGTTTGTACAATACCTGGGGGATAAATAAAGTTTTCTGAATTGAATTGGATTCAAGGATTCAAGGATTCAAAGGCTTTATCATCATTTGCACAGAGACTGAACTGCACTGCACAATGAAATTCTTACTTTACAGTCCTCTCTGTTTGCTGTGTATAAAATAAGAACAAAAGAAATATCAAGATGTACAAAAAAATAAAAATAAATCTCTCAAATATATCAATATAACAAGAAAAGAAACAAAATATATATATCTCAAACAGAGGTTTAAATACAAAAGTTGAATTGAATCTTCACTAGTGTTTCAACTGACATGAGGGTGAGTAGATAATGGCCAAATTTTCATTTTCAGGTGAACTATTCCTTTAAGGATACAGGTGGCAGCCAGGCTACCAGTAACAGCCTAGATAGAGCAGTATCTGGCAACAGCCAGGCTACCAGTAACAGCCTAGATAGAGCAGTATCTGGCAACAGCCAGGCTACCAGTAACAGCCTAGATAGAGCAGTATCTGGCAACAGCCAGGCTACCAGTAACAGCCTAGATAGAGCAGTATCTGGCAACAACCAGGCTACCAGTAACAGCCTAGATAGAGCAGTATCTGGCAACAGCCAGGCGACCAGTAACAGCCTAGATAGAGCAGTATCTGGCAACAGCCAGGCTACCAGTAACAGCCTAGATAGATCAGTATCTTGCCAGCTGCTGTCCTCCTCCTGGCAGACCTGAAGTCCTCAAGCCTCTGACAGACAGCTCATGGACATGACCAAGGCTGCCAAAAATTAAAACCACAGAGCGTCCCAGTGGCTCAACTGGTAGAGAGTGTCCCATTAAGGCTAAGTCCTAACTGCAGCGGCTCTGGTTTGAATCCAGCCTGTACCCTTTGCTGCATGTCATCCCCTCTCTCTGCCCTGTCTTTCTAACTGTGACTGTCCAATGAAGCAGAAATGCCAAAAAAGTTGTCTTTAAATAAAACATGAGTCTACATGAGAACCCAAGTCCATATACATGAGGCTAATGGCTGATACGTGAACAATTTTTCGGAAAAGGCCTGATCCATATAGGTCAAAGATGCAGCTGTTTACATCAGGTGTGTTGTGGGCACACTGGAAAACACTGAAGATCAGACCAGTTTTACATCTCATGATTGAGAGTCTGATAACAAACCCATCTGTTTTTAGTATCAGCTTAAACATTGTTTAACCGTTATCAATAGAGTGGTGTCCATGTTTGAACATAATAAGATGATCCATAGACTGGTCACTCTCCATGGACACACAGCTTAAGACAAAAGGTTAGACAGACCAGCTTTTGACCAGCAGGTTGACAGTTGCTGGAGAGAAAATGAGAAACACTCTTCCCTCCCTCCACAACTTCCTCCAAAGATCCTTTATACAAGAAACTGAAAACCCAAATTGATCCGGTGGAGTTCTTAGTGTCCAACAGTAGAAGACTGTGGTTATACTGGGCAGCTCCCAGTGTCTAACAGTAACAGACTGGTTATATATATGATATATATATATTACTGTATGTGAAGAAGAGTGATGCTGATAAAGATCATGCATGCTCAGCAAACCTTCTCTACATAAGTAATAGTTAAAACATGAATACAGGAACATTTTAATGCTAGGAACAACTTACGTCTTTTCAGAAGAATGGTGTTCATCTTTAAAATAAATAAAGCCTTCCTTTGACCGGTCGCTCTTCATGGACACACAGCTGGGTTGAGGAGAGTCTGGTCTCTCCTGCTGGATCCTGGTAGACAGAGAAGAAGAACACTAAGGCAGGAAATTCACTTTTTAGTGAAGCAGCCACAGCAGCAGGTGGATACCCAGAAACTACCAGGTAGGTCTAAACACAACAAGTATCAGCACACCAAAATAGTAATAATAATAATAATAATAATAATAATTAAGTTTCCCACTTCTCACTGAGTGATTTCTCCTCTCCTCATGCTATTTGCTCTCTAAATAAAATCCTCCTCTCTCTCTCCTTAACTCTTATTCTACTCTCTCTTACATGATTGTTCCAGGCTAACAGGAATATTGTAAGGTCACAGCGGCCCTGACCTTTGCCCTCCTTTATGTTGTTCACTTGTAATTTTGGGTGATTGAAGCTTATTCTACTGATACACTCATAAGTGAAGGAAGTCACTCTGGATAAGAGTGTCAGTGAAATACCTAAAATAGAGCAAACTGTAAATGTAATACAGAGAACATCTGAAAGGTTGAATAGCATTGCTAGCTTCACCGATACAAGCTGCATTTATGTCCTAAAAAATGCATGAAAGAATAGTAATAACTAGAAGAGTTTACATTTTCTGAATATTTTTTAAGTGTGCTTGCTTTAGCATGACAGGTTAAACAGCTTAAGTTCATTTTTTAAAGTTGTTTACAATTTGACCACCAGATTTCACTTTTGACTCTCCTACATTCAACTCCATAGATCAATATGTAGCAATAAAAGTATCTTAAAAACAGTGTAGTAGTAACAGAGTTCTAGCAGAATATACCTTAAAAGTATTACTTGTAGTTGAAATAGTAAAGCAGTGTTTTAGTGGAATAAACCTTTAAAAGTATTTGTTGTAGTAGAAACATGTTAGAATACAGTGAAAGTCTATGAAGTGCATTAAGCAGCATGTATTTCATCTTCCTGCTTTTACTGAAATATAAAGTAACTGGATGGAAAGATGATCAGATCACATATCAATATAATTTTGATAAATACAGGTCTTCACCTGAATAACATGAACAAACAGCTGATATAAAATAACATCAGGATCAAAGTCCAATCTGAAGTCTGTGGCAGAGAATCAGGAAGTAGTTTTATGATGCGTCTATCAAATGGTGAAATTTAACCTCATCATCTACAGTGAACTAAAGAGCCTTCCTGCTCTGATTAAAACAGATTCAAAACATTACAACTAATTTACATGTTCAGGACGTTAACATTAACACTCAAACACTGATGTGTTCACAAACTGTCGCAAAGTGTTTTATGTTTCCAACCGAAACAGTTTCACCCTCCTGATCACAAACAGAGGCTTCTTCTGTATGATCGTCTTATTACAGTTAAATCAGTCAACAGTAAGAATTTACCGGTTGAAGAATAAAACACTATAAACTGTAATGTAAAGTGTTTGTACAATACCTGGGGGATAAATAAAGTTTTTGGAATTGAATTGAATCTTCACTAGTGTTTCAATTGACATGAGGGTGAGTAGATAATGGCCAAATGTTCATTTTCGGGTGAACTATTCCTTTAAGGATACAGGTGGCAGCCAGGCTACCAGTAACAGCCTACATAGAGCAGTATCTGGCAACAGCCAGGCTACCAGTAACAGCCTACATAGAGCAGTATCTGGCAACAACCAGGCTACCAGTAACAGCCTACATAGAGCAGTATCTGGCAACAGCCAGGCTACTAGTAACAGCCTAAATAGAGCAGTATCTGGCAACAACCAGGCTACCAGTAACAGCCTAGATAGAGCAGTATCTTGCCAGCTGCTGTCCTCCTCCTGGCAGACCTGAAGTCCTCAAGCCTCTGACAGACAGCTCATGGAAATGACCAAGGCTGCCAAAAGTCAAAACCACAGAGCGTCCCAGTGGCTCAACTGGTAGAGAGTGTCCCATTAAGGCTAAGTCCTAACTGCAGCGGCTCTGGTTTGAATCCAGCCTGTACCCTTTGCTGCATGTCATCCCCTCTCTCTGCCCTGTCTTTCTAACTGTGACTGTCCCATGAAGCAGAAATGCCAAAAAAAAAAACATGAGTCTACATGAGAACCCAAGTCCATATACATGAGGCTAACGGCTGATACTTGAACAATTTTTCAGAAAAGGCCTGATCCATATAGGTCAAAGATGCAGCTGTTTACATCAGGTGTGTTGTGGGCACACTGGAAAACACTGAAGATCAGACCAGTTTTACATCTCATGACTGAGAGTCTGATAACAAACCCATCTGTTTTTAGTATCAGCTTAAACATTGTTTAACCGTTATCAATAGAGTGGTGTCCATGTTTGAACATAATAAGATGATCCATAGACTGGTCACTCTCCATGGACACACAGCTTAAGACAAAAGGTTAGACAGACCAGCTTTTGACCAGCAGGTTGACAGTTGCTGGAGAGAAAATGAGAAACACTCTTCCCTCCCTCCACAACTTCCTCCAAAGATCCTTTATACAAGAAACTGAAAACCCAAATTGATCCGGTGGAGTTCTTAGTGTCCAACAGTAGAAGACTGTGGTTATACTGGGCAGTTCCCAGTGTCTAACAGTAACAGACTGGTTATATATATGATATATATATATTACTGTATGTGAAGAAGAGTGATGCTGATAAAGAGCATGCATGCTCAGCAAACCTTCTCTACATAAGTAATAGTTAAAACATGAATACAGGAACATTTTAATGCTAGGAACAGCTTACGTCTTTTCAGAAGAATGGTGTTCATCTTTAAAGTCATTAAGGCCTTCCTTCGACCGATCTCTCTTCATGGACTTACAGCTGGGTTGAGGAGAGTCTGGTCTCTCCTGCTGGATCCTGGTAGACAGAGAAGAAGAACACTAAGGCAGGAAATTCACTTTTTAGTGAAGCAGCCACAGCAGCAGGTGGATACCCAGAAACTACCAGGTAGGTCTAAACACAAAAGAAATCAGCACACCAAAATAATAATAATAATAATAATAATGATAATAAAGTTGCCCTCTTCTCACTGAGTGATTTCTCCTCTCCTCATGCTATTTGCTCTCTAAATAAAATCCCCCTCTCTCTCTCCTTAACTCTTATCCTACTCTCTCTTACATGATTGTTCCAGGCTAACAGGAATATTGTAAGGTCACAGCGGCCCTGACCTTTGCCCTCCTTTATGTTGTTCACTTGTAATTTTGGGTGATTGAAGCTTATTCTACTGATACACTCATAAGTGTAGGAAGTCGCTCTGGATAAGAGTGTCAGTGAAATACCTAAAATAGAGCAAACTGTAAATGTAATACAGAGAACATCTGAAAGGTTGAATAGCATTGCTAGCTTCACCGATACAAGCTGCATTTATGTCCTAAAAAATTCATGAAAGAATAGTAATAACTAGAAGAGTTTACATTTTCTGAATATTTTTTAAGTGTGCTTGCTTTAGCATGACAGGTTAAACAGCTTAAGTTCATTTTTTAAAGTTGTTTACAATTTGACCACCAGATTTCACTTTTGACTCTCCTACA
The DNA here is from genome assembly GCF_048128805.1 of Centroberyx gerrardi. NCBI lineage: Eukaryota > Metazoa > Chordata > Actinopteri > Beryciformes > Berycidae > Centroberyx > Centroberyx gerrardi. Next base: position 1,118,924 of record NC_135999.1, read on the forward strand.
TTCAACTCCATAGATCAATATGTAGCAATAAAAGTATCTTAAAAACAGTGTAGTAGTGACAGAGTTCTAGCAGAATATACCTTAAAAGTATTACTTGTAGTTGAAATAGTAAAGCAGTGTTTTAGTGGAATAAACCTTTAAAAGTATTTGTTGTAGTAGAAACATGTTAGAATACAGTGAAAGTCTATGAAGTGCATTAAGCAGCATGTATTTCATCTTCCTGCTTTTATTGAAATATAAAGTAACTGGATGGAAAGATGATCAGATGACATATCAATATAATTTTGATAAATACAGGCCTTGACCTGAATAACATGAACAAACAGCCATATAAAATAACATCAGGATCAAAGTCCAATCTGAAGTCTGTGGCAGAGAATCAGGAAGTAGTTTTATGATGCGTCTATCAAATGGTGAAATTTAACCTCATCATCTACAGTGAACTAAAGAGCCTTCCTGCTCTGATTAAAACAGATTCAAAACATTACAACTAATTTACATGTTCAGGACGTTAACGTTAACACTCAAACACTGATGTGTTCACAAACTGTCGCAAAGTGTTTTATGTTTCCAACCGAAACAGAGTTTCACCCTCCTGATCACAAACAGAGGCTTCTTCTGTATGATCGTCTTATTACAGTTAAATCAGTCAACAGTAAGAATTAACAGGTTGAAGAATAAAACACTATAAACTGTAATGTAAAGTGTTTGTACAATACCTTTTCATGGTGGAAATAAACTGCTGCCACACTGGTAAGAGAAAGTAGACTACTGAACTGATACTGTTAGTAAGGGAGAGAGAGAGAGAGAGAGAGAGAGAGAGAGAGAGAGAGATTAATCATTAACCAACAGTCTCAGTGTCACTTTGTTATAAATATTTAATTCTAGACGTGGGTTTAAATCTAGACTTTGTCAACACATTTCTGTCTCACAAACTCAAACTGGTTTATTGTGTGTTTTAAAAGTCAAATCCCATGACCAGGTTTAGTTTTCCATATATAAAAAAACATGATACCCCTAAATGCAATTCAATGATATATAGTCCATTTTTGTATCTACATTGTTGGGCAGGAGATGCAATGTAATTTCTCTTAGTTTCATTACTCATGAAGTTGCTGCTCTTTGACTTCAGTTGAACCCAAGGAGGAAGAACCAGAGTACTACCAAACACTTTCTATCAAACTACTTTCATCATTTACATTTAATTTGATTTTCTCCTTTACATTTGAGGTAGACGTGTCTAAATGTTAGACTTTATCTAGCAGATAGCTAGGTGATAACTGAATCTCCCTTCATAGGAATCCATAAAATAAGTCTACAAAAGACAATTGAAATCATGAAAAGTTAAGATTTATGCAATCAATATTAAGTGATGTTCCCAGAATTAACTGTGCTGTCATATTTTCTATACAGCTCATATTTCCTATGAGTGAAAAGTGTAGGGGTCTCAGCTATAGTCCTATTTATGTATTTATATCAGAGCCTTACATTTTTCTAGACCATAGGGTTAGGGTTATAAAGCTAGTTACTGATACATCTGCTCTGACTTTCCCACAGAAATAAAAAAACAAAACAACAACATAAGGACCATAATAGCTTATGATTTAAATTCCCCGGTTTCAATTCCAAACTCAAAACAAGTTTACTGGGAGGGAAATTTTCATTTATATAACCATCTCAACCTAACCTTAACCAAACTGTTTTAGTTGCCTAAACCTAACCCTAACCTTCACCAAAACCTAACCTTAACATTAATTTACTTGCCTAGACTGATCCGTTAGCTAAACTTTTCACATGACAAACAGGTGAATGGTGTGTCCAGTCCCTGCTGTTGTCACATAACCCAGTTTCTGGTGGAGGAACTGTGGAGCCCCAGGCCAGAGAGACCGATCCACTGTGTTTCAGCATCAGGGACAGAAACCATTCCCACACAGGAGACAACTGGGCAGAGTGTGGGAGGTCCAATACTTTCCCACCAGGTGTGACAGAGGTAGAGAGCCCAGGTGTGACAGAGGTAGAGGGTCCAGGTGTGACAGAGGTAGATGGCCCAGGTGTGACCGAGGTAGAGGGCCCAGGTGTGACCGAGGTAGAGGGCCCAGGTGTGACAGAGGTAGAAAGCCCAGGTGTGACAGAGGTAGAGGGCCCAGGTGTAACAGAGGTAGAGAGCCCAGGTGTGACAGAGGTAGAGGGCCCAGGTGTGACAGAGGTAGAGAGCCCAGGTGTGACAGAGGTAGAGGGCCCAGGTGTAACAGAGGTAGAGAGCCCAGGTGTGACAGAGGTAGAGGGCCCAGGTGTGACAGAGGTAGAGGGTCCAGGTGTGACAGAGGTAGAGGGCCCAGGTGTGACAGAGGTAGAGGGCCCAGGTGTGACAGAGGTAGAGGGTCCAGGTGTGACAGAGGTAGAGGGCCCAGGTGTGACAGAGGTAGAGGGTCCAGGTGTGACTGAGGTAGAGGGTCCAGGTGTGACAGAGGTAGAGGGCCCAGGTGTGACAGAGGTAGAGGGTCCAGGTGTGACTGAGGTAGAGGGTCCAGGTGTGACAGAGGTAGAGAGCCCAGGTGTGACAGAGGTAGAGAGCCCAGGTGTGACAGATGTAGAGGGCCCTTAGAGAACTGCAGCTCATCCAGAATGCTGCTTCCTGGGTTCAGACCAGGACTAAGAACATGGACCACATCAGTCCAGTGCTGAGATCACTGCATTGGCTTCCTGTGTGCCAAAGAATTTAGTTTAAAATTCTGTTGCATGTTTATAAAGCACTTAATGATTTAGGACCAAAATACAGTTCTGATCTCCTTCAATGTTATGAACCCACCAGACCCCTCAGGTCTTCAGGTGCTGGTCTGCTTACTGTTCCAGGGTCAGAACAAAGCATGGAGAAGCAGCTTTTAGTCTTTATGCTCCTCATGCCTGGAACAAACTTCCAGAACATCTGAGGTCGGCCTCCACTTTACAATCTTTTAAATCAGCTTAAAACTTTTCTGTTCACCAGGGCTTTTTAAGAAATTTAGGGCATCACTCATCTGCACTGGAATATTTATTTGTTTTTATCTTTTATATTTTCTTTTAAATGTGATTTTAATGCACTTTCAATGGGAACAAACTCTTCATTACGCCGGGGACTATTTTCTGTGCTACGGAACTACTTTCCTGAGATGGAAAACGTGTTTACAGCCGGCTTATTAATGTGACTTTGGTTGTAGGCTGTTTTGCTTTCTTATATTTTTGTATGTTGTTCATCTGCGACTTTTATGTTTGTCATGATGCTGCTTTCTTGATCACGTCTCGTTTAACAGAAAGACATTTTTAATCTCATTGTGAATAAACCGGTTAAATAGGTTAAATAAAAGAAAGTTGGACAAGAATTTTCTTGCACCTGTATTAAAAATAGAATGTTGTTTTTCCTTTTCAGAATTCTAAACATAAACATGTGAATCTGAGTCTCTGACATCTTGGTTCAGCCTCTTTTCCTGTCAAGTGTTTCACTCAGATTTTATCTGGATCCATTCTTTTTTCACCTAAGACTAAAATTAAATGGATTTTTGGATCCCATTTACAAATCGTTCTGGTCTTAAAATGGATAAAATATATAGTAAGAAGAAAGAAATGCAGAATAGAAGAACCTTGGAAAGCAGAAAAATGAAATATTAATGCCTGTATGTAAAGACATTATCATCATTTTACAGCTCTATTCATTCTCACCTAAGACTGAAAGGGGGCGTGGCCAGAATACCTTATTTGGGCCAAAAATGATGTCACTCTTGAGAGACGATTTGACATTTTCCTTTTTGAGATGAAATGACTCACAACTTATAAAGCAACAGAACAAGATATTGGTTTATTTCAGGGCAATAATCACATTTAAATGAGCATTATTATTGTCACATTAAGATGTAAGTGAACAAATGAAATACAAATTTAATTTACACAAATTATACAAATTAAAGTTGACAAACTCTGCTTGCTTGAAAAGAAGATCAAACAATCTTCATTTAAGCTTTATTCCTGTAGAAAACAAGATGGATGTTCAGCTTGGAGAAGAGATTGATCAAATAAAACAAAGATTCAAAGGAAAAATATTTTAACCTGTCAATCATCAATAACTGACTCTCAGATGAAAAACAATAACTTGATTCTGTCTAGTTAAATATCTCTTTCATTTCATTTTCCAAACAAAATGTCTGTTCTTGTCCATGTGAAGTTAAAACTCTGTTCTGGGTGTCCTGGTGGCTCAGTGGTCTAAGGTGCGTACCATGTAAATGTGACGTTCTGGGTTTGACTCCGACCTGTCACATGTTATCCTCCTCTCTCTCCTTATCTTTCCTGTCAGTCTTTACTTTCAACTGTCAAATAAAGGTAAAAATGCCCAAAGAATTTTCTTAAAAACACAACAACTTCAGTTTGTGTTTGTTTACAACTAAATGAGCAGTAAATGAAAATACATATGTTCATATTCTCACTTTAAGATGTGTATGTGTCTGTGTGTGTGTGTGTGTGTGTGAGATCCTGTCCAGAGTGAACTATCATCTCAGCAGCTGTCTTTAGTCAGCAGTGTGAGTGTTTCTCTCTCCCTCCTCTATCTGACAAGAGACACTGAGGAACCAGACCTGAACCACAACTCAAACCCAGGATAGAGTGGTTCAGTGAATGTGGAGTGGAAGGTGTGGAGGTGGATCAGTGAGTCAGAGGAAACTCTGTAGAAGGACAGAGAGCCAGCAGACCAGTCCAGATACACTGCTACTCTGTCAGAGACAGAGGAGGAGGAGGAAGGTATGGCTGTTGGTATGTTGTTATGATAGACAGAGTAACCATCATCAGAGCAGAACAGACTCCAGGACTTTTCATTCCCTCCAATCCAGCAGTCATCAGTCCCTGTACTCCTACTGATTCCTCTGTAAGCCACTCCTATAGAAACCACTCCTTCCCTCTCGACCTCCCAGTAACAGCGACCAGTCAGACCATTTCTACACAGCAGCTGATTCCAGAAGTACGCTCTCTCTGGGTGATCAGGATATGGCTGCTCCTCTCTCACCCATGTCACCTTTCTGTTGTCTTCAGACAGGAAGAGGTTTCTGTGTGCTGTGTTTGGGTTCAGAGTGAGTTCACAGGCATCTGATGAGAGAACAAGACTCAATACAGCAGCAGCTTCTCATCTAATACACCTGCTCTAGTTATTTGTTGATTTAATAACAGTTTGACAATTAACTTCTTAGCACTTTAATAATAATTTATCCTGATTCACAGTAGGATCTGAATGAATGGACGTCACATACTGTGGTGTAGATGGACTTTCTATCTCAGTAGTTGAATGTGTGTTGCTTTGTTTTCATGAATCAAACTAAATACACACTTACACTTCCTCAGACCTGGTTTCAGCCTCTGCTCTCCACCATGGTCCACACTGGGGAATAAACAAAGTCAGACCAGCAGATTCTCTTTGATGATGGAAACATGGACATTTAATAACCTTCAATATGAAGGATTTCCACTCATATCCTCCATTAAACATGAAACAGTATTCCTCATCTTCTCAGTGTGACAGAGAAAATGTGTGTGACTCTCAGCCTTCTAGCAGACGTTGCCTCTCCAGACCTGAGAGAGTCCAGTCTCCAGTGTGGATCCTCCAGTCCAGCAGAGAGCAGCTTCACTCCTGAGGCTCCTGGATGATTGTAGCTCAGGTCCAGCTCTCTCAGATGGGAGGGGTTGGAGCTCAGAGCTGAGGCCAGAGAAGCACAGCCTTCCTCTGTGAGCAGACAGCCTGACAGCCTGCACACACACACACACACACACACACACACACACACACACACACACACACACACACACACACACATATATACATACACACACACACACACACACATACACACACACACACACACACACACACACACACACACATTCAACATTTCATCACTTCTTTCACTGTAGAGTTTTACGTAGCTTCAGTTAAACAGGAGTTATGCTATCCAACACACACACACACACACACTCACACACACACACACACACACACATACATACACACACACACACACACACACACACACACACATATACATACACACACACACACACACACACACACACATACATACACACACACACACACACACACACACACACACATATACATACACACACACACACACACACACACACACGCACACACACACACACACACACACACAGCAAACACACTCTCCAACAGTTGAACCCAAAAAGTGATTAAAACACAGTAACACTCTCACTGCAGTTAAACGTCTTCAGATAGTTGTGACTGAACACTTATCATGACATTTCAGTTATAATAGTCCATTTGATGCTTTCTTAGCGCTGCTCACTCTCTTCCCTGTTTACTTGTCACAGCCCCGGTTCACCACTAGATGGCTCCACTGAACTGTTCATGACCCGGACCGCTTGCTGCCAATAATTATGGTTCAACTGTTCCCACCTGTGTTTCATTAGTTTACTGTGTTCACCTGTCCTCTGTCCTGTGTCTTGGTTTGATATTTAAGTTGCTTCCCTCAGTTGCTCTTTGCTCAGTCTTGGAGTTCTCCAGTTATTTGACCTGAGATACCAAGAAAAGGTGGATTTTTGTTTTGCTGTTTTGTTCAACAGCATTTTGGAAGTAAAGACTCTTTTCAGTTTATTCTTTGTCTTGAGTTTCTGTCTCTGCACTTCGGTCCACTCAGTTCACTTTTACATCACTGTGCTGGCTGCTGGGTTTCTGCTGCGTTCAGGTCATACTGGAAGAACTGGAAGAACGGGCTTTCACTGCTTTGTTTTGTTATTCTTTTTAAAGATTATATAAGGCTATAGTGTTGAAAAATAAGTCTGACATTTTCACTTCCGCTTGTTGTCTCTTTTATTTATTTATTTATTTATTTTTATTTATTTTTAGTTTCATTTTTCGTTTTATTTAGTTTTATTCTAGTAATAAAGAAGTGTTTTAAATGAAAGCTGACATTCTGATCTATTCAACTTTTATTCAGGAGAAAAAATGACCCTTTAAACTTGACAGAAACAGTGATTTTACATATTGTGATAAAACTCTATCACCTGATATGAAAATTTTAATCATGATAACATTTTCATCCATATCACCCAGCACTAATAGTTTGATTGTTTACTCTTGATGATTTTGTACAGGTTTTCTGAGAAAGAGATCCCAGCTCTCAGTATAAACTCCTTGTTTAAAAAGAGTTACATGTTGGATTTTCTCATTAGTACACTGCTCTGAAATTAATTATGATAATGCAGAAACTGTAATTGTCTCCAATGTTAACAGTTGACCCAAACATCGGGTTTGTGTTTTTATTTCAGTTCTTGACTCAATTTGAATTTATTTTCTGTTTATTTTCTTTCAACAACAGAGGCAGTGAGGAGAGGAGCTGGTTTCAAAAACCACATCAGCAGGAAAATGAGAGTTCAGGTGTTTTCACTGACATTAATGTGCATGTAAAGCAGAATTTAAATGGTCTGTTGAACAGTAACAGTGATCCTGACCTGAGAGTCTCCAGTCTACAGTGTGGACTCCCCAGTCCAGCAGAGAGCAGCTTCAGTCCTGAATCCTGCAGGTCGTTGTTACTCAGGTCCAGCTCTCTCAGACTAGAGGACTGGGAGCTGAGAACTGAGGCCAGAGCTTCACAGCTTCTCTCTGACAGCTGACAGCCGCTCAGCCTGAAGGAGAATTAGTGATGAAAAAACAACAACATTGAAAATATTTCTTTCTCTCCTCACAACTATATTGAATCTATCCAGTTTTCTATGCACTTACACAGATTTATTGGAGGCTTTGACCACTGGCAGCAGCCCCAGAAGAGCCTCCTCTGAAGCAGAGTATTTCTTCAGGTCAAACACATCCAGCTCTTCTTCTGATGACAGTAAGATGAAGACCAGAGCCGACCACTGAGCAGGGGAGAGTCTGGCTGTGTAGAGACTTCCTGATCTCAGGTGCTGTTGGATCTCCTCGACTAGAGAACGGTCATTCAGCTCATTCAGACAGTGGAACAGATTGATGCTTCTCTCTGGAGACGGATTCTCCCTGATCTTCTCCTTGATGTACTGGACTGTTTTCTGATTGGTCTGTGAGCTACTTCCTGTCTGTGTCAGCAGGCCTCGTAGGAGAGTCTGATTGGTCTGCAGTGAAAGGCCCAGGAGGAAGCGGAGGAACAAGTCCAGGTGTCCATTTGGACTCTGTAAGGCCGCGTCCACAGCACTCTGGTAGAGGTGTTTTAGTTTAGATTTGACTTTTACCTTCACAGACCACCAAGATTTTGATTGAGTTTCTGACAGCAGATTGACACCAGAGTCGATGAATGAGACGATGACATGAACAGCAGCCAGAAACTCCTGAATGCTCAGATGGAGAAAGCAGAAGACCTGGTCCTGGTTCAGCCCACGCTCCTCTTTAAAGATCTGTGTGAACACTCCTGAGTACACTGAGGCTGCTCTGATATCAATGCCACACTCTGTCAGGTCGGCTTCATAGAAGATCAGGTTGCCTTTCTCCAGCTGCTCAAAAGCCAGTTTTCCCAGAGAGAGAATCATCTTCCTGCTCTCTGTAGTCCAGTGTGGATCTGTCTCAGCTCTCCCATGATACTTGATGTTCTGCAGTTTGGACTGAACCACCAGGAAGTGGATGTACATCTCAGTCAGGGTCTTGGGCAGGTCTCCTCTCTCACTGGTTTTCAACACATGGTCCAGAACTGTAGCAGTGATCCAGCAGAAGACTGGGATGTGGCACATGATGTGGAGGCTTCGTGAAGTCTTGATGTGGGAGATGATTCTTCTGGCCTGCTCCTCATCTCTGAATCTCTTCCTGAAGTACTCCTCCTTCTGTGGGTCAGTGAAGCCTCTCACCTCTGTCACCATGTCAACGCACTCAGGAGGGATCTGATTGGCCGCTGCAGGTCGTGTGGTTATCCAGAGGCGAGCAGAGGGAAGCAGTTTCCCCTTGATGAGGTTTGTCAGCAGCACGTCCACTGAGGTCGACTCTGTAACATCAGTCAGGATCTCGTTGTTCTGGAAGTCTAGAGGAAGTCGACACTCATCCAGACCGTCAAAGATGAACACAACCTGGAACTTGTCAAACCTGCAGATTCCTGCTTCTTTGGTCTCAGTAAAGAAGCGATGAAGAAGTTCCACCAAGCTGTACTTTTTCCCTTTCAGCAGATTCAGCTCTCGGAAAGTGAATGGAAATGTGAACTGTATATCCTGGTTGGCTTTGTCTTCAGCCCAGTCCAGAGTGAACTTCTGTGTTAAGACTGTTTTCCCAATGCCAGCCACTCCCTTTGTCATCAATGTTCTGGTTGGTTTATCTCTTCCAGGTAAGGGTTTAAAGATGTCTTCACATCTGATTGCTGTTTCTGGTCTCGCTGGTTTCCTGGATGCTGCTTCAATCTGTCTGACCTCATGTTCATCACTGACCTCTCCACTCCCTCCCTCTGTGATGTAAATCTCTGTGTAGATCTGATTCAGAAGTGTTGGGTTTCCTGCTTTAACAATCCCCTCAAACACACACTGAGACTTCTCCTCCAGACTGGATTTGAGTTCACGTTGGCAGATGGCAGCAAGAGTTTCTGAAACAAATAACATCAATGAGCAGATGTTTCAGTAAACATGAGAAATGTGAACATTTCCTGGTAAATGTATATATATCTCCACTCCTCTCTTCAGCTCATCACTGGTGAGTGGACAAACAGGTCCTGACTGTGTGTGCAGCTCAGTGTGAAAGACAACTGGTGTGGTGCTGTTTGTTTTTCCCAGTGTGCACCACTGTGTTCAGCGTATTACACTCACATTAACAAATTAATCATTTTACCAGATTATCCAGAGGGATTTTGCTCATTTACCTTTCAATCTTGAACTGAATAGATCTTGGTTGGCAAATGTTTAGATTCACAGCAGAGTTTGGAAATCCATCTCCCATTTTCCACCATCTCCCCTCTCCATCATGTTAAACCTGTTAAAAGCCTCTTACTGCTCTGCAGAGAGTCAGCCAGCTCCTCCTGCTTCATTCTCCTCAGGAACTGCAGTGTGATCTTCAGGAAATCCTTTCTGCTCCTCCTCTGCTCTTCCTCCTCACCGTCCACCACCTCCTCATCCTCCCTCTGCCTCTCTAAGCATTCTGGGTAATCTGGACTCAGAGCCCTCTGGAACCTTTTCAGCTCGTTCTTCACAAAGGTGACAATGTTCTCCTCCAGCAGCTGGAACAGAATAATATATGAATTAAACTTTCTTACTAAAATCATGGAACACAACATCAGATCCATCATAGACTGAAAGCCCGCTGGTCTAAAGAGTGCAGCATGGAGACTGAATGTTTGTTTTGCATTTCACTTGTTGGTGAAGTAAAAGGTGTTGTTGTTCATTTACACACCTTAAATATGGAGTCCAGGTCTGTTTGATGCTCCTGGGCAGACTGATCACTGGGAACCTCTGACCTCTCCTGGTGCACTCTGGGAAAAAACAAAACATCAGATATTAGGTCATAGGTCATAATTTAAATACTTTATTTGAATTAGCTCATTCACATAAGAGCACAGGATTCAAATGTTTCATGGTTCTACAGTTATGGACACTTAAAGGAATAGTTCACCCACAAATGAAATTGTTGTCATCATCTCCTCCCCTCATGTCAGTTGAAACACTGGTGAAGTTTGTATGTCAATATAACACACAGTGAGTTAGCTGGCACAGCTTCATATCAGCCTTCTGCAAAACAACTGGAGTGAATGGAGAGCGTTTCTTTAGAGTCCAAAAAGGTAAAAAAAAAAAGACAGAAAATTACTTCAAACAGCAGAATCCAAGAGTTCTGAATCCAAACTGCACTGTGGGTCCAAAAGTCCAATATTCACCTCATTATCTCCTAGATTATCTTCAGTCTCAGAGCTCTGGTGCCCTGCAGAGAGTCCTGCTGCCTTCAGGTGCTCCTCGTCAGCTCGTACTTCTGAGTTTTACAGTCATAAATACAACTTGTCGTGTATTCAAATACTTTTTAGACAGAAATAACAAAATGGACTCTGAAACAAAAGTTGCTTTTTGGTGACTATTTTAGAAACCAGGTGGCACAAAGCTACCTTGTGCTGCAAAGTTTATTGGTTAAAATTTGTTGGCACCTAGAAGTTAAACAGAGTTAGAATGTCCCATCTTGGGTATCATTTAAAATTCAACTTTTCCATTTGTATTTATCACTTTATTGGGTCATTCAAGCACATAAATACAATATTCCCGCCAGCATTTGAAGGCAGCATCTGCTTGCTACTGTTGTGACGGTTGGCGCGGTGCAGAAAAAGAGATAATCTGGGAGATAATGAGGTGAATACTGGACCGCTCGACTTCACAACACTTGGATTCTTCTGTTTGGAGTAATTTTATGGTAATTTTTTTTCCTTTTTGGAACTCTGAAGAAATGGTTTCCATCCAGTTGTTTTGGAGAAGGCTGATATGAAGCTGCTCCAGCTAACTCACTGTGTGTTATATTGACATACAATACAAAACATCGGGGTGTTGTGGGAACATTGGAAAACACAGAGGATCAAAGCTCCTCACCATCACACAGGAGTGTTTACTGTCTAACAGCATGAAGGGCCAGACCAATTTTATATCTCATGACTGACAGTCTGATGACAACAAACCCATCTGCAAACCCATCTTTTACATTTCTACCTTTTATCAATAGAGTGGAGTCCATGTTTGAAGGTAATAGGACGACCCATAGACCCGTCACTCTTCATGGACACACAGCTGGGTACAGGAGAGTCTGGTCTGTCCTGCTGGATCCTGATAGAAACACAGGATGGACAAAGCAGAGCTGATGGTAGAAAACAGTCAGACAGACCGGCTTTTGACCAGCAGGCTGACAGTTGCTGGAGAGAAAATGAGAAACACTCTTCCCTCCCTCCACAACTTCCTCCAAAGATCCTTTATACAAGAAACTGAAAACCCAGATTGATCTAGTGGAGTTCTTAGTGTCCAAGAGTAGAAGACTGTGGTTATACTGGGCAGCTCCCAGTGTCTAACAGCAACAGACTGGTTATACTGGGCAGCTCCCAGGTGTGAATATATTACTGTGTGTGAAGAAGAGTGATGCTGATAAAGAGCATGCATGCTCAGCAAACCTTCTCTACATAAGTAATAGTTACAACATGAATACAGGAACATTTTAATGCTAGGAACAACTTACTTCTTTTCAGAAGAATGGTGTTCATCTTTAAAATAAATAACGTCTTCCTTTGACCGGTCGCTCTTCATGGACACACAGCTGGGTTGAGGAGAGTCTGGTCTCTCCTGCTGGATCCTGGTAGACAGAGAAGAAGAACACTAAGGCAGGAAATTCACTTTTTAGTGAAGCAGCCACAGCAGCAGGTGCATACCCAGAAACTACCAGCTAGGTCTGAACACAACAAGGTCTAAACACAATATTTTTTTAAATGTGCTTGCTTCAGCATGAGAGTTAAACAGCTGAATGTATTAACTAAGTTCATCTTTTAAAGTTGTTTACAATTTGACCACCAGATTTAACTTCTGACTCTCCTACATTCAACTCCATAGATCAATATGTAGCAGTAGAAGTATCTTAAAAACAGTGTAGTAGTGACAGAGTTCTAGCAGAATATACCTTAAAGTATGACTTGTAGTCGAAATAGTGTTTCAGTGCAGTACACCTTTAAAAATATGAGTAGTGGTAGTACTAGTAATAGTGCTTTAGTGGAGTATACCATTAAAAGTAAGTGGTGTTTAAGTGGAATGTTCCTTTAAATGTTTACAAAGCAGTAGTAGGAGCAGCAGTGTTTTAGTGGAATAAACCTTTAAAAGTATGTGTTGTAGTAGAAACATGTTAGAATACAGTGAAAGTCTATGAAGTGCATTAAGCAGCATGTATTTCATCACTCCTGCTTTTATTAACTGGATGGAAAGATGATCAGATTACGTATCAATATCATTTTGATAAATACAGGTCTTGACCTGAATAACATGAACAAACAGCCATATAAAATAACATCAGGATCAAAGTCCAATCTGAAGTCTATGGCAGAGAATCAGGAAGTAGTTTTATGATGCGTCTATCAAATGGTGAAATTTAACCTCATCATCTACAGTGAACTAAAGAGCCTTCCTGCTCTGATTAAAACAGATTCAAAACATTACAACTAATTTACATGTTCAGGACGTTAACGTTAACACTCAAACACTGATGTGTTCACAAACTGTCGCAAAGTGTTTTATGTTTCCAACCGAAACAGAGTTTCACCCTCCTGATCACAAACAGAGGCTTCTTCTGTATGATCGTCTTATTACAGTTAAATCAGTCAACAGTAAGAATTAACAGGTTGAAGAATAAAACACTATAAACTGTAATGTAAAGAGTTTGTACAATACCTTTCCATGGTGGAAATAAACTGCTGCCACCAGGGCTCTTAACTAACTTTTTTCACCATCCTCCCGGAACCGTCCCGAAATACAATCTAAGCCGTCCCGAAATGACTGTGGGCCGTCCTGAATTTAAAATCTTACGTTTGGTGTAATCATAGATAAAAAGTAATCATATGGATCACTTCATGGCACTTCACACTCTCTCTCTGTGGGCCTGATCTAGGATGTCGGTAATCAAAAGGAGTCTCCTCCCCTCAGAGCTCTTCCTTACCGCCTCAGTGGCTACCAGCTTGCCTGTCACCTCCCGCCGGCCGCCACTCCCTCCGTTCAGCCCCTTTGCCGACCGGGCCAATCCTGCCTTTATCCGCTTCATTTTCCGTTTCATCATTAAACATTTCCTCCAATTCAACAAAAAGTCTCCCTCAGCCTCAGCCATTTTTCTCGTATCGTAAGTTGCTTGTTCATATCGTAAGTTGCTAGTTAGCTTCGTGAGTTTAGCTTTGTCATGTCCGTTACATTACATTACATTAATACTAGCAAGCTTAACGCTGCCTACCTCATTGACTTGGGTTGAATTCCCCGTTGCAGCTGCGGCTGTCGTGAGGTCAGAGGCTGGCGGTTCAGGGTCTGGCTCTGCTGTGCGTTTTCCTGATGTTTGCTTTCTTGATGTAACGTTAACGTTAAAAAATTGCAGTATCCCACTACGGGACGCCATTGCCATTGTGTATCACTCTGACAGTCAATACCGGCGGTGACAGGCGTCTGACAGGATTTCGCGGGTCTAGATAACGCTACTTAGTAACGTTTGTGTGCGTGTGTGTGTGTGTGTATGTTGTCAAGAAGGTTTAATAAGAACTGTGTGTGCTACACAAAACGTGCAGTCAGTTTCATTTTCATCGCCGTTCATTGTAACGTAACGTAACGTTAGCAGTTTTTTTTTTTTCAACTCTCGTCCCAAATTCGTCCCAAAATTAATTTACATCCTCCCCGATCCTATTTGTATCGGCCCCGGGACGACGGGAGGTCCTTAAGCTCGAGCCCTGGCTGCCACACTGGTAAGAGAAAGTAGACTACTGAACTGATACTGTGAGAGAGAGAGAGGGAGAGAGAGAGAGAGAGATTAATCATTAACCAACAGTCTCAGCGTCACTTCGTTAAAAATATTTAATTCTTGGGTTTAAATCAAGACTTTGTCGACACATTTCTGTCTCACAAACTCAAACTGGTTTATTGTGTGTTTTAAAAGTCAAATCCCATGACCAGGTTTAGTTTTCCATATAAAAAAACATCTGACTGGCTCATCATCCTAAATACAAAAATTGACTATATATCATTGAATTGCATTTAGGGGTATAATTTTACATTGTTGGGCAGGAGATGCAATGTAATTTCTCTTAGTTTCATTACTCATGAAGTTACTGCTCTTTGACTTCAGTTGAACCCAAGGAGGAAGAACCAGAGTACTACCAAACACTTTCTATCAAACTACTTTCATCATTTACATTTAATTTGATTTTCTCCTTTACATTTGAGGCAGACGTGTCTAAATGTTAGACTTTATCTAGCAGATAGCTAGGTGATAACTGAATCTCCCTTCATAGGAATCCATAAAATAAGTCTACAAAAGACAATTGAAATCATGAAAAGTTAAGATTTATGCAATCAATATTAAGTGATGTTCCCAGAATTAACTGTGCTGTCATATTTTCTATACAGCTCATATTTCCTGAGTGAAAAGTGTAGGGGTCTCAGCTATAGTCCTATTTATGTATTTATATCAGAGCCTTACATTTTTCTAGACCATAGGGTTAGGGTTATAAAGCTAGTTACTGATACATCTGCTCTGACTTTCCCACAGAAATAAAAAAATAAACAAACATAAGGACCATAATAGCTTATGATTTCAATTCCCCGGGTTCAATTCCCAACTCAAAACAAGTTTACTGGGAGGGAAATTTTCATTTATATAACCATCTCAACCTAACCTTAACCAAACTGTTTTAGTTGCCTAAACCTAACCCTAACCTTCACCAAAACCTAACCTTAACATTAATTTACTTGCCTAGACTGATCCGTTAGCTAAACTTTTCACATGACAAACAGGTGAATGGTGTGTCCAGTCCCTGCTGTTGTCACATAACCCAGTTTCTGGTGGAGGAACTGTGGAGCCCCAGGCCAGAGAGACCGATCCACTGTGTTTCAGCATCAGGGACAGAAACCATTCCCACACAGGAGACAACTGGGCAGAGTGTGGGAGGTCCAATACTTTCCCACCAGGTGTGACAGAGGTAGAGAGCCCAGGTGTGACAGAGGTAGAGGGCCCAGGTGTGACAGAGGTAGAGGGCCCAGGTGTGACAGAGGTAGAGGGCCCAGGTGTGACTGAGGTAGAGGGTCCAGGTGTGACTGAGGTAGAGGGTCCGGGTGTGACAGAGGTAGAGAGCCCGGGTGTGACAGAGGTAGAGGGTCCAGGTGTGACTGAGGTAGAGGGTCCGGGTGTGACAGAGGTAGAGAGCCCGGGTGTGACAGAGGTAGAGGGTCCAGGTGTGACAGAGGTAGAGGGTCCAGGTGTGACAGAGGTAGAGAGCCCAGGTGTGACAGAGGTAGAGGGTCCAGGTGTGACAGAGGTAGAGGGTCCAGGTGTGACAGAGGTAGAGAGCCCAGGTGTGACAGAGGTAGAGGGTCCAGGTGTGACAGAGGTAGAGAGCCCAGGTGTGACAGAGGTAGAGGGTCCAGGTGTGACAGAGGTAGAGGGTCCAGGTGTGACAGAGGTAGAGAGCCCAGGTGTGACAGAGGTAGAGGGTCCAGGTGTGACAGAGGTAGAGGGTCCAGGTGTGACAGAGGTAGAGAGCCCAGGTGTGACAGAGGTAGAGGGTCCAGGTGTGACAGAGGTAGAGAGCCCAGGTGTGACAGAGGTAGAGGGTCCAGGTGTGACAGAGGTAGAGAGCCCAGCATCTCAGCATCTCTTCTCCAGAGCCAAGTGCCACATATGGTGGAAAAAGCAGGCATTCTGATCAACAGCTGAGTGGGAGAAGTGATAGACGCTACACAGAGTAAAATGGAAGGTGCCATTGCCGCCCTTTTGAAGAGCCAAGCAGACCTTCACGCCGCCATCCAGTCCTTGTGCCAGCACACAGCACAGAGAGAGGAGACGACTCGGAGCCCCAGAGAGCTACTGACCAAACTCACTGCCGAGAACGCCTATTGAAGCTTCCTAGTGGAGTTCGAGAGAATCGCAATGCAGGATGCTAGACGATGCTTGACTATTGTAACAGTGTCTTCACAAGTCTCTCTAAAAAAGCTCTTAGAGAACTGCAGCTCATCCAGAACGCTGCTGTCAGGGTTCAGACCAGGACTAAGAACATGGACCACATCAGTCCAGTGCTGAGATCACTGCATTGGCTTCCTGTGTGCCAAAGAATTGAGTTTAAAATTATGTTGCATGTTTATAAAGCACTTCATGGTTTAGGACCAAAATACATTTCTGATCTCCTTCAATGTTATGAACCCCTCAGACCCCTCAGGTCTTCAGGTCCTGGTCTGCTTACTGTTCCAGGGTCAGAACAAAGCATGGAGAAGCAGCTTTTAGTCTTTATGCTCCTCATGCCTGGAACAAACTTCCAGAACATCTGAGGTCTGCCTCCACTTTACAATCTTTTAAATCAGCTTAAAACTTTTCTGTTCACCAGGGCTTTTTAAGAAATTTAGGGCATCACTCATCTGCACTGGAATATTTATTTGTTTTTATCTTTTATATTTTCTTTTAAATGTGATTTTAATGCACTTTCAATGGGAACAAATTCTTCATTACGCCGGGGACTATTTTCTGTGCTACAGAACTACTTTCCTGAGATAGAAAACGTGTTTACAGCCGGCTTATTAATGTGACTTTGGTTGTAGGCTGTTTTGCTTTCTTATATTTTTGTATGTTGTTTGTCTGCGACTTTTATGTTTGTCATGATGCTGCTTTCTTGATCACGTCTCGTTTAACAGAAATACATTTTTAATCTCATTGTGAATAAACCGGTTAAATAGGTTAAATAAAAGAAAGTTGGACAAGAATTTTCTTGCACCTGTATTAAAAATCGAATGTTTTTTTTCCTTTTCAGAATTCTAAACATAAACATGTGAATCTGAGTCTCTGACATCTTGGTTCAGTCTCTTTTCCTGTCAAGTGTTTCACTCAGATTTTATCTGGATCCATTTTTTTTTCACCTAAGACTAAAATTAAATGGATTTTTGGATCCCATTTACAAATTGTTCTGGTCTTAAAATGGATAAAATATATAGTAAGAAGAAAGAAATGCAGAATAGAAGAACCTTGGAAAGCAGAAAAATTAAATATTAATGCCTGTATGTAAATACATTATCATCATTTTACAGCTCTATTCATTCTCACCTAAGACTGAAAGGGGGCGTGGCCAGAATACCTTATTTGGGCCAAAAAATGATGTCACTCTTGAGAGACGATTTGACATTTTCCTTAATTTTGAGATGAAATGACTCACAACTTATAAAGCAACAGAACAAGATATTGGTTTATTTCAGGGCAATAATCACATTTAAATGAGCATTATTATTGTCACATTAAGATGTAAGTGAACAAATGAAATACAAATTTAATTTACACAAATTATACAAATTAAAGTTGACAAACTCTGCTTGCTTTAAGCTTTATTCCTGTAGAAAACAAGATGGATGTTCAGCTTGGAGAAGAGATTGATCAAATAAAACAAAGATTCAAAGGGAAATTATTTTAACTTGTCAATCATCAATAACTGACTCTCAGATGAAAAACAATAACTTGATTCTGTCTAGTTAAATATCTCTTTCATTTCATTTTCCAAACAAAATGTCTGTTCTTGTCCATGTGAAGTTAAAACTCTGTTCTGGGTGTCCTGGTGGCTCAGTGGTCTAAGGTGCGTACCATGTAAATGTGACGTTCTGGGTTTGACTCCGACCTGTCACATGTTATCCTCCTCTCTCTCCTTATCTTTCCTGTCAGTCTTTACTTTCAACTGTCAAATAACGGTAAAAATGCCCAAAGAATTTTCTTAAAAACACAACAACTTCAGTTTGTGTTTGTTTACAACTAAATGAGCAGTAAATGAAAATACATATGTTCATATTCTCACTTTAAGATGTGTATGTATCTGTGTGTGTGTGTGTGTGTGTGTGTGTGTGTGTGTGTGTGTGTGTGTGTGATCCTGTACAGTGAACTATCATCTCAGCAGCTGTCTTTAGTCAGCAGTGTGAGTGTTTCTCTCTCCCTCCTCTATCTGACAAGAGACACTGAGGAACCAGACCTGAACCACAACTCAAACCCAGGATAGAGTGGTTCAGTGAATGTGGAGTGGAAGGTGTGGATGTGGATCAGTGAGTCAGAGGAAACTCTGTAGAAGGACAGAGAGCCAGCAGACCAGTCCAGATACACTGCTACTCTGTTAGAGACAGAGGAGGAGGGGGAAGGTATGAATGTTTCTCTGTTATTGTGACAGACAGAGTAACCATCATCAGAGCAGGACAGACTCCAGGACTTTTCATTCCCTCCAAGACTGCAGTCATCACCCTCTCCTCTCCTTCTGATTCCTCTGTAAGTCACTCCTATATCAACCGTTCCTTCCCACTCGACCTCCCAGTAACAGCGACCAGTCAGACCATTTCTACACAGCAGCTGAGGATAGATGTCAAATCTCTCTGGGTGATCAGGATATGGCTGCTCCTCTCTCACCCTCGTCACCTTTCTGTTGTCTTCAGACAGGAAGAGCTTTCTGTGTGCTGTGTTTGGGTCCAGAGTGAGTTCACAGGCATCTGATGAGAGAACAAGACTCAATACAGCAGCAGCTTCTCATCTAATACACCTGCTCTCTTTATTTATTGTTGATTTATTATTAGCAACTTTAATGATAATTTCTAACCAGTTTAATTATAACACATGATGTCAGCCATCATCCTGATTCTCAGTAGGATCTGAATGAATGGACGTCACATACTGTGGTGTAGATGGACTTTCTATCGCAGTAGTTGAATGTGTGTTGCTTTGTTTTCATGAATCAAACTAAATACACACTTACACTTCCTCACACCTGGTTTCAGCCTCTGCTCTCCACCATGGTCCACACTGGGGAATAAACAAAGTCAGACCAGCAGATTCTCTTTGATGATGGAAACATGGACATTTAATAACCTTCAATATGAAGGATTTCCACTCATATCCTCCATTAAACATGAAACAGTATTCCTCATCTTCTCAGTGTGACAGAGAAAATGTGTGTGACTCTCAGCCTTCTAGCAGACGTTGCCTCTCCAGACCTGAGAGAGTCCAGTCTCCAGTGTGGATCCTCCAGTCCAGCAGAGAGCAGCTTCACTCCTGAGGCTCCTGGATGATTGTAGCTCAGGTCCAGCTCTCTCAGATGGGAGGGGTTGGAGCTCAGAGCTGAGGCCAGAGAAGCACAGCCTTCCTCTGTGAGCAGACAGCCTGCCAGCCTGCACACACACACACACACACACACACACACACACACACACACACACACACACACACGCACACAAGCAGCAAACAGATACATATTATAGCATTTTCTTCCAGTGATGCATAGTTTGTTGGGTGATAAAACAATATTGATAATTATCAAATTTTCCTTGATTTCAAAATAAAAGCAGCTTCATAACTTTCACTAACGACCACAGCAGAGTTCCTCTGTATAATTCCAGTTATTTTCAACCTGGACCTTGTTTTCCTAGTTTTTGTCGTCATGGCGATTGAGTTCAACATTTTATCACTTCTTTCACTATAGAGTTTTATGTAGCCTAGCTTCAGTTAAACAGGAGCGCTGCTGTACAACACACACACACACACACACACACACACACACACACACACACACACACACACAGCAAACACACTCTCCAACAGTTGAACCCAAAAAGTGATTAAAACACAGTAACACTCTCACTGCAGTTAAACGTCTTCAGATAGTTGTGACTGAACACTTATCATGACATTTCAGTTATAATAGTCCATTTGACGCTTTCTTAGCGCTGCTCACTCTCTTCCCTGTTTACTTGTCACAGCCCCGGTTCACCACTAGATGGCTCCACTGAACTGTTCATGACCCGGACCGCTTGCTGCCAATAATTATGGTTCAACTGTTCCCACCTGTGTTTCATTAGTTTACTGTGTTCACCTGTCCTCTGTCCTGTGTCTTGGTTTGATATTTAAGTTGCTTCCCTCAGTTGCTCTTTGCTCAGTCTTGGAGTTCTCCAGTTGTTTGACCTGAGATACCAAGAAAAGGTGGATTTTTGTTTTGCTGTTTTGTTCAACAGCATTTTGGAAGTAAAGACTCTTTTCAGTTTATTCTTTGTCTTGAGTTTCTGTCTCTGCACTTCGGTCCACTCAGTTCACTTTTACATCACTGTGCTGGCTGCTGGGTTTCTGCTGCGTTCAGGTCATACTGGAAGAACCGGAAGAACGGGCTTTCACAGCTTTGTTTTGTTATTATTTAAAGATTATATAAGGCTTATAGTGTTGAAAAATAAGTCTGACATTTTCACTTTCGCTTGTTGTATCTTTTATTAATGAATTAATTTTTATTTATTTTTAGTTTCATTTTTAGTTTTATTTAGTTTTATTCTAGCAATAAAGAAGTGTTTTAAATGAAAGTTGACATTCTCATCTATTCAACTTTTATTCAGGAGAAAAAATTACGCTTTAAACTTGACAGAAACAGTGATTTTACATATTGTGATAAAACTCTATCACCTGATATGAAAATTTTAATCGTGATAACATTTTCATCCATATCACCCAGCACTAATAGTTTGATTGTTTACTCTTCATGATTTTGTACAGGTTTTCTGAGAAAGAGATCCCAGCTCTCAGTGTAAACTCCTTGTTTAAAAAGAGTTACATGTTGGATTTTCTCATTAGTACACTGCTCTGAAATTAATTATGATAATGCAGAAACTGTAATTGTCTCCAATATTAACATTTGACCCAACGTTTGTGTTTTCATTTCAGTTCTCGACTCAATTTGTGACAGAATTTATTTTCTGTTTCAACAACAGAGGCAGTGAGGAGAGGAAATAATGAAATATTCTCACAGAGGATAGAAAGTAGAGCTGAATGTTGGTTTCTCAGCTGGTTTCAAAAATCAGCAGGAAAATGAGAGATCAGGTATTTTCTCTGACATTAATGTGCATGTAAAGCAGAATTTAAATGGTCTGTTGAACAGTAACAGTGATCCTGACCTGAGAGTCTCCAGTCTACAGTGTGGACTCTCCAGTCCAGCAGAGAGCAGCTTCAGTCCTGAATCCTGCAGGTCGTTGTTACTCAGGTCCAGCTCTCTCAGACTAGAGGACTGGGAGCTGAGAACTGAGGCCAGAGCTTCACAGCTTCTCTCTGACAGCTGACAGCCGCTCAGCCTGAAGGAGAATTAGTGATGAAGACAAACAAGACTTTAAAATATTAATTTTCTCTCTCCTGTGTAAGATATCACATCATATATTGAATCTATCCAGTTTTCTATGCACTTACACAGATTTATTGGAGGCTTTGACCACTGGCAGCAGCCTCAGAAGAGCCTCCTCTGAAGCAGAGTATTTCTTCAGGTCAAACACGTCCAGCTCTTCTTCTGATGACAGTAAGATGAAGACCAGAGCCGACCACTGAGCAGGGGAGAGTCTGTCTGTGGAGAGACTTCCTGATCTCAGGTGCTGTTGGATCTCCTCCACTAGAGAACGGTCATTCAGCTCATTCAGACAGTGGAACAGATTGATGCTTCTCTCGGATTCTCCCTGATCTTCTTCTTGATGTACTGGACTGTTTTCTGATTGGTCTGTGAGCTACTTCCTGTCTGTGTCAGCAGGCCTCGTAGGAGAGTCTGATTGGTCTGCAGTGAAAGACCCAGGAGGAAGCGGAGGAACAAGTCCAGGTGTCCATTTGGACTCTGTAAGGCCTTGTCCACAGCACTCTGGTAGAGGTGTTTTACCTGAGATTTGTCTCTTAATAGTGTAGACCACCAGGATGTTGATTGTGGTTCTGACAGCAGATTGACACCAGAGTCGATGAATGAGACGATGACATGAACAGCAGCCAGAAACTCCTGAATGCTCAGATGGACAAAGCAGAAGACCTGGTCCTGGTTCAGCCCACGCTCCTCTTTAAAGATCTGTGTGAACACTCCTGAGTACACTGAGGCTGCTCTGATATCAATGCCACACTCTGTCAGGTCGGCTTCATAGAAGATCAGGTTGCCTTTCTCCAGCTGCTCAAAAGCCAGTTTTCCCAGAGAGAGAATCATCTTCCTGCTCTCTGTAGTCCAGAGTGGATCTGTCTCAGCTCTCCCATGATACTTGATGTTCCCCACTTTGGACTGAACCACCAGGAAGTTGATGTACATCTCAGTCAGGGTCTTGGGCAGGTCTCCTCTCTTCCTGGTTTTCAACACATGGTCCAGAACTGTAGCAGTGATCCAGCAGAAGACTGGGATGTGGCACATGATGTGGAGGCTTCGTGAAGTCTTGATGTGGGAGATGATTCTGCTGGCCTGCTCCTCATCTCTGAATCTCTTCCTGAAGTACTCCTCCTTCTGTGGGTCAGTGAAGCCTCTCACCTCTGTCACCATGTCAACGCACTCAGGAGGGATCTGATTGGCCGCTGCAGGTCGTGTGGTTATCCAGAGGCGAGCAGAGGGAAGCAGTTTCCCCTTGATGAGGTTTGTCAGCAGCACGTCCACTGAGGTCGACTCTGTAACATCAGTCAGGATCTCGTTGTTCTGGAAGTCTAGAGGAAGTCGACACTCATCCAGACCGTCAAAGATGAACACAACCTGGAACTTGTCAAACCTGCAGATTCCTGCTTCTCTGGTCTCAGTAAAGAAGTGATGAAGAAGTTCCACCAAGCTGTACTTTTTCCCTTTCAGCAGATTCAGCTCTCGGAAAGTGAATGGAAATGTGAACTGTATATCCTGGTTGGCTTTGTCTTCAGCCCAGTCCAGAGTGAACTTCTGTGTTAAGACTGTTTTCCCAATGCCAGCCACTCCCTTTGTCATCAATGTTCTGGTTGGTTTATCTCTTCCAGGTAAGGGTTTAAAGATGTCTTCACATTTAATTGTTGTTTCTGGTCTCGCTGATTTCCTGGATGCTGCTTCAATCTGTCTGACCTCATGTTCATCATTGACCTCTCCACTCCCTCCCTCTGTGATGTAAAGCTCTGTGTAGATCTGATTCAGAAGTGTTGGGTTTCCTGCTTTAACAATCCCCTCAAACAAACACTGAAACTTCTCCTCCAGACTGGATTTGAGTTCACGTTGGCAGATGGCAGCAAGAGTTTCTGAAAGAACAAAGATCAAATAACATCAATGAGCAGATGTTTCAGTAAACATGAGAAATGTGAACATTTCCTGGTAAATGTATATATATCTCCACTCCATGGCATCTCTTCAGCTCATCACTGGTGAGTGGAGAAACAGGTCCTGACTGTGTGTGCAGCTCAGTGTGAAAGACAACTGGTGTGGTGCTGTTTGTTTTTCCCAGTGTGCACCACTGTGTTCAGCGTATTACACTCACATTAACAAATTAATCATTTTACCAGATTATCCAGAGGGATTTTGCTCATTTATCTTTCAATCTTGAACTGAATAGATCTTGTTTGGCAAATGTTTAGATTTACAGCAGAGTTTGGAAATCCATCTCCCATTTTCCACCATCTCCCCTCTCCATCATGTTAAACCTGTTAAAAGCCTCTTACTGCTCTGTAGAGAGTCAGCCAGCTCCTCCTGCTTCATTCTCCTCAGGAACTGCAGTGTGATCTTCAGGAAATCCTTTCTGCTCCTCCTCTGCTCTTCCTCCTCACCGTCCACCTCCTCATCCTCCCTCTGCCTCTCTAAGCATTCTGGGTAATCTGGACTCAGAGCCCTCTGGATCCTTTTCAGCTCGTTCTTCACAAAGGTGACGATGTTCTCCTCCAGCAGCTGGAACAGAATAATATATAAATTAAACTTTCTTACTAAAATCATGGAACATAACATCAGATCCATCATAGACTGAAAGCCCGCTGGTCTAAAGAGTGCAGCATGGAGACTAAATGTTTGTTTTGCATTTCACTTGTTGGTGAAGTAAAAGGTGTTGTTGTTCATTTACACACCTTAAATATGGAGTCCAGGTCTGTTTGATGCTCCTGGGCAGACTGACCACTGGGAACCTCTGACCTCTCCTGGTGCACTCTGGGAAAAAACAAAACATCAAATATTAGGTCATAGGTCATAATAGGTCATATTATCACACACACACACATTTTAAATACTTTATTTGAATTCGCTCATTCACAGCACAGGATTCAAATGTTTCATGGTTCTACAGTTATGGACACTTAAAGGAATAATTCACCCACAAATGAAATTGTTGTCATCATCTCCTCCCCTCATGTCAGTTGAAACACTGCTGAAGTTTGTATGTCAATATAACACACAGTGAGTTAGCTGGCACAGCTTCATATCAGCCTTCTGCAAAACAACTGGAGTGAATGGAGAGCGTTTCTTTAGAGTCCAAAAAAGTAAAAAATGACAGAAAATGACTTCAAACAGCAGAATCCAAGAGTTCTGAATCCAAACTGCACTGTGGGTCCAAAAGTCCAATATTCACCTCATTATCTCCTAGATTATCTTCAGTCTCAGAGCTCTGGTGCCCTGCAGAGAGTCCTGCTGCCTTCAGGTGCTCCTCGTCAGCTCGTACTTGTGAGTTTTACAGTCATAAATACCATTTGTCGTGTATTAAAATACTTTTTAGACAGAAATAACAAAATGGACTCTGAAACAAAAGTTGCTTTTTATTGACTATTTTAGAAACCAAGTGGTACAAAGCTACCTTGTGCTGCAAAGTTTATTGGCTAAAGGTTGTTGTATATGTGTGGCACCTAAAAGTTAAACAGAGTTAGAATGTCCTATCTTGGGTATCATTTAAAATTCAACTTTTCCATTTGTATTTATCACTTTATTGGGTCGTTCAAGCACATAAATACAATATTCCCGCCAGCATTTGAAGGCAGCATCTGCTTGCTACTGTTGTGACAGCTGGCGCAGTGCATAACAAGATATAATGCAGAAAAAGAGATAATCTGGGAGATAATGAGGCGAATACTGGACCGCTCGACTTCACAACACTTGGATTCTTCTGTTTGGAGTAATTTTATGGTAATTTTTTTACCTTTTTGGAACTCTGAAGAAATGGTTTCCATCCAGCTGTTTTGGAGAAGGCTGATATGAAGCTGCTCCAGCTAACTCACTGTGTGTTATATTGACATACAATACAAAACATCGGGGTGTTGTGGGAACATTGGAAAACACAGAGGATCAAAGCTCCTCATCATCACACAGGAGTGTTTACTGTCTAACAGCATGAAGGGCCAGACCAATTTTATATCTCATGACTGACAGTCTGATGACAACAAACCCATCTGCTTTCATCACTAGTTTTACATTTCTACCTTCTACCTGTAAGGTCACCGCGGCAATGACCTTTTTAATTTTGGGTAACTGAAGCTTATTCTACTGATACACTCATAAGTGTAGGAAGTTGCTCTGGATAAAAGTGTCAGTGAAATACCTAAAATAGAGCTAATTGTAAATGTAATATGGTGAACATTTGAGAGTTTAAATGGCGTTGCTAGCTTCACCGATACTGCATGTATGTCCTAAAAAGTGAGTGAAAGAATAATAATAACTAGAGGAGTTTAAATTTTATGAATATTTTTTTTAAGTGTGCTTGCTTCAGCATGACAGGTTCATCAACTGAATTTTTTAGCTGAGTTGCTTTTTTAAAGTTGTTTACAATTTGACCACCAGATTTCACTTTTGACTCTTCTACATTCAACTCCATAGATCAATATGTAGCAATAAAAGTATCTTAAAAACAGTGTAGCAGTAACAGAGTTCTAGCAGAATATACCTTAAAAGTATTACTTGTAGTTCAAAATAGTGTTTCAGTGCAGTACACCTTTAAAAATATGAGTAGTGGTAGTACTAGTAATAGTGCTTTAGTGGAGTATACCATTAAAGAATCAAAAAGTATAGATGCTTTAGCGGAATATGCCTTTAAAAGTATGTGTTGTAGTAGAAACATGCTAGAATTCAGTGAAAGTCTATGAAGTGCATTAAGCAGCATGTATTTCATCGGTCCTGCTTTTACTGAAATATAAAGTGATCAGATCACATATCAATATGATTTTGATAAATACAGGTTCTGACCTGAATAAACTTGAACAAACAGCTGATATAAAATAACATCAGGATCAAAGTCCAATCTGAAGTCTGTGGCAGAGAATCAGGAAGTAGTTTTATGATGCGTCTATCAAATGGTGAAATTTAACCTCATCATCTACAGTGAAGTAAAGAACAGTGGGTTCTTCTCTCAAGAAGAACAAAGTCTTATAATGAATAAATGTCAGCATTACAAAACATAATAGTGAAAAGTAACATTGTTTCTGAGGATTACTGGAGGAACTGCCCTGTCATTAGGACACAGTGGGCAAACTTTCCATTGATAAAGATATTTTGTGGACACATTGAGGCTGTAAAAAGATTTTCTATTCATAAAGTCGGCCTCATGTTCTTCAGGGCTGCGGTAATGGAATATGAATGCAACGCCTACATTGAACCAAACACTGTCGGGAATCCAATGAAAAAAAATTCAGCACAATTAATATGCAACAGTAACTTTCATTCTTTAATAATATGGTCAATTAAGTAGCCTACCTGCTATATCTCTGATATAATAAACTATCATGGAAAGTAAAGTGATTCTACTGGTCTGTAAGCACTTCAACTGTCGGTTAATTCAATAGAAGCAACAATTATTTTTTATTACTTGTCATTTTCATTTGAATGCAGTATATTTGTCCATATCGGGATCCTGTAGGAATGGTGACTCCCTGTTTCCAGAGAGCTGATTGGTCAGGAGGCCTTTCATACGTTTTGATCTGATAGCCTGAACTGAACCTGCTCCGGAGCAGGTTAGCCTGCAGCATCAGTTACCATGGTGATCTACCCCGGTCAAAAGTGAACCACCTTCGTGAGACCGAGAAGCCAAAACCCAAAGTTAGCGCGCAAACACACTACTCTCGCATCGTGAGACGGGCCTCAATTTTACATCTCATAACTGAGAGTCTGATAACAACAAACCCATCTGTTTTTAGCATCAGCTTACATGTTTTTTACCTGTTATCAATAGAGTGGTGTCCATGTTTGAAGGTAATAGGACGAGCCATAGACCGGTCAGAAAATGAGAAACACTCTTTCCTCCCTCCACAACTTCCTCCAAAGATCCTTTATACAAGAAACTGAAGCCACAAATTGATCCAGTGGAGTTCTTAGTGTCCAACAGTAGAAGACTGTGGTTATACTGGGCAGCTCCCAGTGTCTAACAGTAACAGACTGGTTATACTGGGCAGCTCCCAGTGTCTAACAGTAACAGACTGGTTATACTGGGCAGCTCCCAGGTGTGAATATATTACTGTATGTGAAGAAGAGTGATGCTGAAAAAGATCATGCATACTCAGCAAACCTTCTCTAAATAAGTAATAGTTAAAACATGAATACAGGAACATTTTAATGCTAATAACAACTTACGTCTTTTCAGAAGAATGGTGTTCATCTTTAAAATTAATAAGGCGACCCTTTGACTGGTCGCTCTTCATGGACACACAGCTGGGTTGAGGAGAGTCTGGTCTCTCCTGCTGGATCCTGGTAGACAGAGAAGAAGAACACTAAGGCAGGAAATTCACTTTTTAGTGAAGCAGCCACAGCAGCAGGTGGATACCCAGAAACTACCAGCTAGGTCTGAACACAACAAGTATCAGCACACCAAAATAGTAATAATAATAATAATAACAATAATAGGAAGAAGAAGAAGAAAGTTGACCTCTTCCCATTGGATTTCTCCTCTCTCCTCATGCTTCTGCATCTTAAAAACAGTGTAGCAGTAACAGAGTTCTAGCAGAATATACCTTAAAAGAATTACTTGTAGTTCAAAATAGTGTTTCAGTGCAGTACACCTTTAAAAATATGAGTAGTGGTAGTACTAGTAATAGTGCTTTAGTGGAGTATACCATTAAAGAATCAAAAAGTATAGATGCTGTAGCGGAATATGCCTTTAAAAGTATGTGTTGCAGTAGAAACATGTTAGAATTCAGTGAAAGTCTATGAAGTGCATTAAGCAGCATGTATTTCATCGGTCCTGCTTTTACTGAAATATAAAGTGATCAGATCACATATCAATATGATTTTGATAAATACAGGTTCTGACCTGAATAAACTTGAACAAACAGCTGATATAAAATAACATCAGAATCAAAGTCCCATCTGAAGTCTGTGGCAGAGAATCAGGAAGTAGTTTTATGATGCGTCTATCAAATGGTGAAATTTAACCTCATCATCTACAGTGAAGTAAAGAGCCTTCCTGCTCTGATTAAAACAGATTCAAAACATTACAACTAATTTACATGTTCAGGACGTTAACGTTAACACTCAAACACTGATGTGTTCACAAACTGTCGCAAAGTGTTTTATGTTTCCAACCGAAACAGAGTTTCACCCTCCTGATCACAAACAGAGGCTTCTTCTGTATGATCGTCTTATTACAGTTAAATCAGTCAACAGTAAGAATTAACAGGTTGAAGAATAAAACACTATAAACTGTAATGAAAAGTGTTTGTACAATACCTTTCCATGGTGGAAATAACCTGCTGCGCCACGCCGATAAGTGAAAGTGAAAGTAGATGTGTGAGAGAGAGAGAGAGAGAGAGAGAGAGAGAGAGAGAGAGAGAGAGAGAGAGAGAGAGAGAGAGAGAGAGAGAGAGAGAGGGGGGGAGTTAATGTAAATCAACAGGGCAGAGCACAAACGCTAGTTTGATTTTATTCCTGTCTCATCAGGAAATAGAAGTGTCAAGTGGCGGCAAGAGCAATATTGCTGCTATGTTCCCAGGTGGGAAGTGTAACTTAAAGCCTTACTGACCAAGTGTACGGTGGCCATTTTAGGACATCCTCAGCCGCCTTTGTCATTCGTAGATCTACTTTGTCAGTCAGATAGATGAACTTGTCAGGTTTAGCTGCACTTTGTCAAACGTAGATGGAGTTGTATCAGATGCACTCTGTCAAACTTACCGGACGCGACTCAGCCGCGTTTTTTAGTCGTCCGTCTCTCAGAACAAAAACTCCGGTTTTAATCAATCTGCTGTCTCCACCGGCCGCGTACAGGCGCGCGTTCCAGCTCCGACCCACGCGCGTCACTGTGACCCGCAGCGTCTTTTTACGCTTCAAGTCTATTCTTTGGGGAGAGCGCGCGTAAACGCGCCATGTAAAACCCATTGCATAGGCTTTTTAACCATTTTAATACCAGTATTTTGGTGTATTTTTTCTATTAACACTAGACAGGGCATGGACTGGCGTTGAGATTTCCATTTCTGAAACACTGGAAATACTGTGGTCTCATTCCTCCATGACTTTTTCAAAATATTTGGGCTTTAAATGCCCGTGTTTTCAGAATAAAAAACTAGGATTGTAAATACATTTTTTGCAATTTTCTTCCTGCAGCATACCTCCAGTTTACAGCAGCACACCGGGCTGCAGGGCGCTGACAGACAGATGGAAGTCTCTTTCTCTCTTTCTCCTCCTTTTAACATTGATCAAGTCCGCGCCATCAAAACTCCACGTAAAGTAATTTCACACATATCATATGATTACTGCCATAGATCAACAGTCTGATGAGGCGAACAGAGCTCCTGCACATGTCTACTCTGTCTGCTCGGGGCAGCCTGTCTGTGGATAAACTGAAAGCATTCAATATTGCGCTCCTGTATTTCCATGGACTATCCAGACATGAATATCGACAGCTACTAATCAGAAACACTTTTTTCAGACAAACCATGCCAAGGAGCCGCTTCAGAGAAATCCAGTGAGTGTGTGTGTGTTGTCTGGGTCGGAGGAATAGAGGAGAGGAGAGAACGTGCGTGCGTAAAACGTTCCCAAACGGATTTAATGGACAGAGCTCATTATAAATGTATACATCTTTGACTTTTAACAAATGTTATCCATACTGGTTATTTCCTAATATCTAATACTATAGGCCTATAACACTGTAAGGTCGGCTATAGGAAATGTGAGATTAGTGCGTAATAGCGCATTCCAGGTATACCATGCAGTAAATTCACGATGATTGAAGAGCCTGTCATGTTTTTTAAATACCTTATAGTGGAGTATTCAATTACCTTTCTGTTGATATAGCCTACATATAGGCTTATTTACCCATATCAATGATGTGTTTCAATTTCTGCTTGTGAATTTTGAGGCTTTGTTCTTGTTTTCACGCTTTTGAATGCGCGGCTAAAACGGATGGATATGGAAACCCGTTTCCGCCACCTGGTGAAGTGGTTTAGTTTTTTGTTTGACCAAACATTAGAATGGGCGAGATGCTGATCTAAGCAACTTTGACTGATTGGTGCGATTGTTGGTGCCAGACTGGTAGTTCAGCATCTCAGAAACAGCTGCCCTCTTGGGATTTTCATGCACTACAGTCTCTAGAGTTTAGAGAGAACGGTGATAAACCAAAAACATCCAGTGAGCCGCAGTTCTGTGGCTGAAAACAGTTTGTTAATGAGAGAGGTCAGAGGTCAGAGGAGAATGGACAGACTGGTTCAAGCTAACAGAAAGGCCACACATGCTCCAATAACAGTCTTTACAACAGTAGAGTGCAGAAGAGCATCTGAACACACGAGTTGTGGCCCTTATGATAATGGGCTGCAGCAACACATGAGCAGCTGCTATGAGACAGGTGTACCTAATAAAGTGGCTGGTGTAGGTCAGAAATATGAGATTTATTATGATTTATTATGAGATAGTAGCTCAAAAATATGACTTAGCATCTCATAATTATGAGAAACTATCAGAGAAACTATCCCCATATAGAACATAAAAGATGTAAGCAGGTGGAGCTGGGAACAAAAGTAGTAGACCCATGATGGGCATGCTCCCTCCTAAGGGCCTGGGGGTCGCCTCGGACGGGTGCACCCTTGCATCCCCCCCCCACACTTACACAATACACACACACACATACACATGCCTATCCTGACACTCACTACCACTTTCACTAGCATATACATACATAGGTAAACATACATAACATAAACACAACATACCAGCATACCTTTTAAACTTTTGTAGTTTTGTTTATGTCTTTGACTTCTTTGTACTGTTAACTGTTTGCACAATAAAAAAAAAACACTGAGGCGAAGCTGCAGGACTTGAACCTGAGACCTTCTGCCTACAGGACAGTCTAACAGCTGGACCAGCAAGACTCTGCAGGTTCTGTCACTGATCACCTCAAACCTGTCATTATAACCAGGTATTTAAACCATTTCCAGAAATAAAGGCTCAAATACCTTTTATATTCAATTTTCAGTTAATGTGGTAATGTGATAAAATATCTTCTTAATGGGGCGATTACAACATTAGATTATTACATTAACAAGTTATTATTACTTCATAAGGGATGTAACATTTTAATTGATGTGATAATATTGATGATAATATTGACTAATATATAATAACTCATGTTATTACGTTCTTATAATTGTTACAATTGATTACAGTATGAGTCAGTCTTATATCATCAGTTAAAAATATGTTGAAGTAATATTCACCAGCTAATGTAATAATGTAATAATCTTATTACACTGTCCAGGAATTTGTCAAACTAGATTGTATTGAAATAGCAGATTTCACACTAGCAGTATAAAAACATCATGAAGGAACACGAGAACAGGATGAGTGACGTTTAAAAAGTCTAAAATTAATTCATGTGTCTGTTAAAGGTCTGGTTACAAAATATAAACAACAAACTCCACATTCAAAAGCAGCAGCAGAAAATGTGTTTTCTGAGTTCTGACATTTCCAATCCATTCAGAGATTTTATTATATTTTGACCAGTTATTACATTTATCACAAACATCAAAACATCATTATGAAAACACTACAGCTGGAAACATCAACACATAAATCAACAGAAGAAGAAGAAGAAGAAGAAGAAGAAGAAGAAGAAGAAGAAGAAGAAGAAGAAGAAGAAGAAGAAGAAGAAAACGACTATAGCTGAGACTAAAAGTGTCAGACTCTTGTTCTCTGGCCTTCTGGGTAAACAGTTTATCAGCCTGTGTGTGTGTGTATTTGTGTATGTGTATGTATGTGTGTGTCATTGTGTGTGTGTGTGTGTGTGTGTGTGTGTGTGTGTGTGTGTGTGTGTGTGTGTGTACGTGTGTTTGCTCTTTCTAGCAGCTCTATCCAACAGACATATTAAGATTCAGAAGTGCAGCATTCATTAAAGTGATATAAAGGGAAGACAGGATTTAGTTCAGTGTTAAGCAAACATGAGCATTTACATTTCCGGTCCGGTCAGTGGGAGCGCAGTAACTAGCTTTACCTCCCACTCGACCATTCCTATCTGTTTTCCACGCCAGTGCCAGCAGCACAGGTAAGCAGCACCTGAGCCTGTCACGTGGTTCAGGTGTTTCAGGTGAACAGCAGGGGGCGCCGCCGCTCCGGAGACAGGGAGCACGCAGAGCTCCGCCCCCCTGCAGCTTCTCGACCCAATATTAAACATTATGCTGAGATAAAGTGCAGAGAGGCTCCGCGTGCAGCTGCTGCCGTCAGTCTGCAGGTAAGAAACAACAAACTGTGTTTTCCTTCAGAGCCTGACAGTGTCTGCAGTGCCGAATAATGAGTTTACAGTGAACTGATGGTTCTTCATGGTATTTTGATCTGCTGTATGACTGCAATACTTTATAATATTACTACACGGAGTTACAGTGTGTGCATGGTACTCAATAATGCGTTTATAATGATATTATCGTACTTTATGGTGTTATTATCTTCTATGGTACCTCTGTAATATTCCTATAATATTACTATAGAACTTGTATGATGTCTGCGGTACTTAATAGTGAGTTTGTTGGGTCCTTGTTGTACTTTATGGTGTTTTCATCTCCTATTGAATTACTATAATATCACTATAACATTCCTATAATATTCTATGTTCTATTATTCTATGTTCCATTCTATTCTAATGTGTATGTTACTCACTAGTGAGTTTATAGTGACTTTATAGTATTTAATGGTGTTTTTCCCTATGGTATCACTGTAATATCTCTATAGTATTACTATGATATTGAAAAATCTCTATAGTATTCCTACAATATTGCAATAAGGGCTTAAAGTGTCTTAACACTGAATGGTATTTTTATGGAATCACTATAACATGCCTACAGTATTCATACTTATAGTTTTGCTGTGATTTTTCTAAAGTATCCTTCTAAACTTATTATAGGATCACTGTAGTTCTTTTCATGAAGGCTGTGTTGTTTTCTAAACAGATCCACAGACAGTAGCTGTATTATCTGGGTTTGCATCATTATATAATCTCATTACAGACTGGAAACTAATTGCTTTCTAACTGCAGAGCAGCAGATCCTCCATCGCCTTTTCTACTTTTTCTCTTCTTGTCTCACTGTGTGCTATAAAACTGCTTTGTATCATTTTACACATTTTTCAAACTGAGCTTTTTAAAGTTCACCACTAGAATATAAATGTGATTCAGTTTATTTCAATTCTCTAAGTGAGTTAGGAGATGATTAAAAGGTTTCATTTACAAACTGTATCATGGGAAAAATACCTGACCAACAGGCTTCAGATGATTTAATAACTTTAAAAGCTATTCAGTATAGTGAGGTTCTTTGTTTCTTTACCAGTAATCATTTAGTCAGAACTGGTGTCACAGTTTCACATGGAGTAGAGCAAGGCACTGCTACTGCCAAGGTTGGGGGTTCAATTCCCTGTTTAGCTGAAGGTAACTGGAGGTAACCGAGGGTAACTGGAGATAACTGGAGGTAGATAGAGGTAATTGAAGGTAACTGGAGGTAATTGAAGGTAACTGGAGGTAAAGTATGGTAACTGGAAGTAACTGAGGTGAGTTCCTGTGTGTTTCGTCTGCAGGAGAATGGCGATGCTCCAGGTCCTTGTCTGTCTCAGTGTTTTGGTCTCCACGGTTCTGTCCCAGCAGGTAGAAGAACCCGTCACCTACTCGGTAAGAACCAGCTGTACGTGAGGTTCTCCATCCTGGTCCTGAAGCTCCAGCAGTCTGACCAAACACTACAGCAGCTCAGTTCACTGGTTTCAACCTTCTACAAGAGGAGGAGCTAGTTAGTGATGATCTGCTGTGTTTGGTTGGAGTGAAACCTGCAGACTGTTGGAGCTTTGTGATCCAGGACTGAGAACATCTGGACTAGAAGGAACTGAACACAGCATGCAGATACACCAGTCTGGCTAGTGATGGGTCAGTTTCAATCTGTGTCCATCTAGTTTGGGACAACACACACATTTGTGTTACTTTTCAACACAACATCAGTTAGAAGATAATGCTGACTCGACAGATTGCTGCTGCTGGGTGGAAACCTCGTATCTCCTGTTCTCTCCCGTCCAGCTGTTGTGGAAAAACAGTTAAAAACATACAGTAGTTTAAGCCAAGTAGTAGTAGTACTAGTAGTAGTAGCCTAGTAGTAGTATTAGTAGTAGTAGTAGTAGTAACCTAGTAGTAGGAGCAGTAGCAGTAGTAGTAGTAGAAGCAGTAGCAGTAGCAATAGTAGTACTAGTAGTACCAGTAGCAGTACTAGTAGTACCAGTAGCAGTAGTAGTAGTACCAGTAGCAGTAGTAGTAGTAGCAGTATAGTAGTAGTAGTAGTAGCAGTATAGTAGTAGTAGTAGTAGTAGCAGTAGTAGTAGCAGTAGTAATAGTAGTAGTAGTAGTAGCAGTAGTAGTAGTAGTAGTAGAAGCAGTAGCAGTAGCAATAGTAGTACTAGTAGTACCAGTAGCAGTACTAGTAGTACCAGTAGCAGTAGTAGTAGTACCAGTAGCAGTAGTAGTAGTAGCAGTATAGTAGTAGTAGTAGTAGCAGTATAGTAGTAGTAGTAGTAGTAGCAGTAGTAGTAGCAGTAGTAATAGTAGTAGTAGTAGTAGTAGTAGTAGTAGTAGTAGCAGTAATACCATTTGTCTACAGGGAGAAACAGAGGAGCACAACACTGGAGAACTTTAGAGTATCACCAAAACAGAGCTGTTACTCAGTCAGTGTTAGCAGTGGAGCAGAAAGTGTGTTTGGTGCAGAGAAGGAAAGCAGGTCAACGTGTCCAGACTTCCCCCGTCCCGCCTGCATGTCGTCAGGACAATAGCTTGTAAAAGAGCAGAAACGAAAGCAGCTAATGTAAGTAATGATTATGTAGCGGCTCTGTCTCCACAGGTAATGACAGTATATTAACTTCCTCATACAAACACTCTTATTACCGGATAGAAAATGTGCTGCTATGTGATCTGCTTGGCGGAGAGCAACTGTACTGAATGTGTTGAAGATCTGCACATGAAGGACAGGCTTTGTGTAAAAATGCACGTCAGTACAGATTGGTACAGTAGAGCACGGCTGTGTGGGTTTCAGTGGTTCTGGAGGTTTGCAGTAAAAAGTTGTAGCTGTAATCGCTCTGATGCAGAATTCTTTATTATCTTACAACATAAAAAAAACAAAAACATTTCGACAGCAGCACTGTCTTCGTCAGGGTCTAAAGAAAGATGTCACTGTCGACGCCTTTAAATACAAGACAGGCATCAATAATCACCACAACACAGGTGTACTAGAATGTCCTACTCAAGTACTGTTACTTTACTGGTATTTTACTTAAGTAGAGGTAAAAGTTCTGGTGTAAAAATCTCCTTCAGTAAAAGTAAAAAGTGTCTGAGTTCCTCTTTAGAACAGAGAACGTTGTTAGCTGTGATCTTTTCCATGTGGTTCTAAAAGGAGAGAGGTCAGAGTTCAAACTAGATTCTTTTCACTGGAAACATTAGAAATGACAAAGTAAATGTAGTAAGTGGAGTAAATGTAATTAGTTACTCACATGGTCTAATTAGTAGAGAGTACTGGACATAGAAATAGAGCACAAAGAAATGTCATCCATAGTTCCATCAATAAAAACAACAGAGAAACAATTCTAGTACTTTATCAATACAAAAATCAGGCACCAGCACAATACATACGAATTCGAAAAAATATGCTATATATATTAATATATCTCTAATATCTCTATGGTAGAGATACCCACACATAGAAAAAGGGGCACATAGAGAGGCCATCCATACACTGCCAGTAACAGACAGCAGAGCCTTCATCCTCAGTCAGTTCTGTAGTGAAAACCTTTTATAACAAAACATTCAGATTTTGAGGTGAATCCACTTCCTGAACGGACTCTGGATCCTTCATCTGATCCATCAGTCATCTGATCCATCAGTCAAATGATCCGTTAACCTGAATGATCTTCCCTGACAGTGTACAGACGGCTACGAGTTCAACGTTGAAGAACAAGAGTGCAAAGGTGAGGCGAGCATGCAAACGGCTCAAAATGTATTTTAATATATAATCCGTCATGGTTGTATGGAACGTGTTGATATCAAAGTCTGAAAAAGTCTTAAATCTAGAGCTCCAGCGGGCGGGGAGTTTTTATTCATAAACCGAGTTCGGGCCGGAAAGTGAGTTTTTAAAGCCAGAATATCTCAGCAGCTGGCCAAGTAATCAATGAGTCATCGATATTGATCAGCAACCCTATCAACCTCCACAGATATATTATAGTCTGTAACACCTGAATTATTGCCCCTTTCAATTTGGCTTTTTGTAAACCTGCAGACACTCTGCAGTGTAGCGTCTTCAGGTGTTTGACTCAATTCATGAATGAACTCACCAATTACAACTGGAATTGGAACTGGAATTGAAATTTCAGGAAGTTGACTTTAATTCAATGAAATTCTGTGAAATTCCATGTTTTTTTTTTTGTTTTTGTTTTTTTTCTTACTGCATATCTGAGATGTAGTATTATGATCAATACTGAATATCATAAAATGTTAATCTTTCAGCTGGTGTTTGATGCAGAACATGTGATGGTAATCCATACATTATGACTGAATGTGTTTGATTTGTTGAACTGCCTTTTATTATTTCATAATGTTTTGATTTATAATGTTTAGAGTTGAGACAAACTCTCTTAGAAGTGGAGTTTCATGAAATTTAATGGAATTCAATTCTGTTTCCTGTTATTCCAATTCAGTTCACATTCTGTTTCCTTACAGCTGGGAGACTTGCACATTTGAATTCAACTTACCATGCATTCTCTATTAAGTTCATGACTGGCCTCAACTTGTTGGACTACATTTCCCAGACATCAACGAGTGCGCCACGGTGCCGGACGCCTGTAAAGGAGGGATGAGGTGCATCAACCACTTCGGCGGCTACTTCTGCCTGCCGCAGAACGCCCAGATCATCGTGAGCGACGGGGCGGAGGAGCCCACGGCGCCCCCCGTGGTGGAGGAGCGTCCCGCCGCTCGCCCGCCGCCGCCGCCGCTGCCCGTCCTGCCGAGCCGCCGCACCGTCCAGAGCCCCGGCGCCGGACTGACCATCGTCCAGAGCGTCGGCACCGGACTGACCGCCGTCCAGTGCGCTGTCGGATTCATGCCCGACGAGTTCAACTACTGCAGAGGTAAGGGGGGGGGGGAGGGGTTTAGAGAGACCGGCCTGACACTGGAGGGTCACAGGTTCAATCCCCACATCAGTTACCGTGTCCTGTCCGAGTGTCTTTGAGCAAGGCACTGAACCTGCTCACCCAGAACAGATCAAAGGCCAAATGACATTTCTGCATCGAAATACTGCCGATGCTACGCTGCAGGTGGCGGTACGAGCATCTGTAGTTTTGCGTTGGTGATTCTGAGCGTAATAACAGAAGAAGAAGTACTGTTTCCATTCTCTGAAACTCAAGTTGTGGATATTTCAGCTCATCTGGTATCTTTATAATTGGGAGATGAACATCTGAACCTCCTCAGCTCGTCTCTCCTCCATCTGCTCCATGTTGTCTTCACTATCGGCCCACAGCAACCGATACAGGAGGAGGAGACACCGAGCGGCCAATCACAGCTCTTGCGGTCTTGCATCGCTCTACGCTCGGTCGCACTTTTAGAGAGGAGCAGTAAAATACGGAGACACTGCGAAGAGCTACGGAGAAGCTTCAACGCAGAAGTATACGCAGAAGCCTGAACACCAAGGCACAGGGACGGCATGAAGCGTGAACCAGCCTGCAGCCCACTGAGCCACCAGGACACACGGCTGTTAGGGGATTGAACCTGTGGCATTTCAGTTACAGGACAGTCTCCCTGCCACCCGGTCAGTGTTTAGTAGGTTGAGAATACAGTGGGATGCAATCTGTATCGACTGTTAGAGAGCAGCTCTGGTTGGTTTTGTAGGATCTGCAGTAAGCTCCGCCCACTGAGGTTTAACTCAACCAATCAGATTATTTCTGCCTCCAGAGCAGCTCTGCCTCTGAGAAATGATTTTAGAACTAAAACTACAATCTGCTATTGAAAGGACTCATAGAGTTAAACAGAGTTACTCCTACATGACTGAACAAGACAAACTAATCCAACTAATCTAATGTATGTTTCCCAACAGTCGGTTGTTCCTTCATGAGGAATCTGACTCACACTGAGCACAGATGAGTCAGGGATGTCAGTAAATTACTTTGGAAACAACTTGCTGGCTAGAATTTTTTCTCAACTTGATTCATCATCATCAATAGAGTAGTCATCAATTATGTTTCCATCAAAAGAATTTTGCACCAACTTTCTAAATGCCACAAAAACATAAATGTGTATTCAGTGTGTTTCTGTCAGAGGAGCAGATTGTTATACAAACATTTCTCAGAGGTAGAAATAATCTGATTGGTTGAATCAAACCTCAGTGGGCGGAGCCAATGAGAGTTTTTCTGACTAAATAATGTTAGACTGAAGCTCAGTGAAAAAGACGAGGTAAGAGAGGAGGAAGCTAATATTATGAAGCCTAGCGCTCTGCTGCTAACTGAAACAATACAATCTACCATACTGAGATGCTAGTTAGCTAGTTAATTAGCTAACCTTCAAGTTCTACGTAAATCTTTTTTTTTTCAAAAATGATGGTATATATCAAATGAATTTGACAAATGTATATCTTCTATATGAGAGAATATAGACCGATAATGGCTTCAAATTGCAGAGGAGGTTCTGTCTGGATGTCTGGATGTTATCAGTCCGATGACAGGTGAGACAGCAGCTCAGCTCCTCCGTCTGCCAGGAGATTTTTATCTTCTGCTGCGGTTTTACTGGTTTTAGCTGAATTGATTCAGGTTTAATGTGAATCACAAAATGCTTATTCACATTATAAAACCACCATAAACCAGATAAAAGCCATTCAGAGGAAGTGGACCAACACCGGTAAACCTGCTGTTTTACCTCAGAGGATGAAGGGTTTCGGGGGCGGAGGTCTACAGGTTGGAGATTCGGGCTTGTGACCAGAAGGTTGCCGGTTCAAATCTGGCTGAGAAAATGTGGGTGAGGAAAGTGAACGAGTAAAAGTCTCGTCTCCCTCAGCATCTACTGTCAAAGTGCTGTTGAGCAAGCTGAGCATCCAAAGTGCCTTACAGTGTCATGAGGACATACGGAATTGAACCGACAACCCTGGCAGTGTTAGTGCCTGGCTCTACTTTAGTTCGGCACTATGGTAAAAAGTAGAGTAATCCACATAAACACCATAAACTGATTTTAACCATGATTTTGGGACTCTAATGGACCTTTGCTGAATGTGTATTTTGTCCTGATTTGTGTTTCAGATCGACACGGTAAAGGCAAATCTTCTCACCAATAGTCTCTCGTTTATTTGTGATAATTAAACAGATGTCTCAAAATGAATGTGCTGCTGAGTGTTTTTTTTCCTCATGTGTTTCACTGCGTTTCATAAAGGAGTGTACTTGTTCCTGATGTGTTTCAGATGTGAACGAGTGTGAATCCAGTAACCCCTGCCAGCATCAGTGCTACAACATCCTGGGTTCCTTCATCTGTCAGTGTGAACAGGGCTACCAGCTGGCCTCAGACCAGCTGTCCTGCCAAGGTCTGAACACACACACACACACACACACACACACACACACACAGACACACACACATACATATACACACACACAACGACCCTTGACGTTGGTCTAATGACTGTAAACCAATGAGAGCCCGGTGCAGTCGATTGGTGTCCTCTCTCTCCCTCCAGTAGTATTGTTAGTTCTGGTGTTTCTCCACATTAAGACTACATTTCCCATCAGCCCCGTTGCTTCCTGCCCCCCCTCCCCCTCCCTGAAGAGGATCAACATGTTGGAAGTGATTTCTCCATCTTCCTTTCCCTCCTTCCACCATCTGCTGCCAGAAACTCTTTCAGCTTTATCTCCGTTTGCTCTGGAAGAACAGAAGAAGAACCTCTTCCTGTTTTGTGCCGTAAAGCGATCCAGCAGATTTCCCTCCAGATCCACCAGGTGGAGAAACTATGGAGGATGTTTACTGTCATTATGCTAATGACTGATGACATTAAAGGGTAACTTCGGTATTTTTCAACCTGGACCCTTTTTTCCCATCTTTTTTGAGACCTAATAGAATTACAGAATATGCTAACACGTTTACAAACAAAAAAAATCATACTTACCTTCTAATTTTCCAAAATAGTCCACACAGCGGACATATGGACAGAAAATTCAACTTTTAGCCATGTCGCTGTCTGAAGTTTACCATGACACACTCTGCAGAGCAGCTCACTCATGTGATGTGATCACTCTGCGCTTGTTGCTACTTTCTAATTGGCTAATCACCTGTCTTCATATGGAAATGAGCCAATTAGGTTTTTGGAAGGGAGGTGAAAGGAAAGAAGAGTCAACTATTGGGATTATTACATGGCAGACAAAAAAAGGACCAGAGGTGCCGGATCCACGCAAATAGGTATCAGAATGCAGGTAGTCCAAAACTGCGAGGTGCATACACTGCATACACAATACATAATCTTAATGTGTAATAATTTAATCTGTATACCATAATAGTAATCGCCCTGGTGACCAAATGTTATTGTATTGCTTTTCTAAATAAAAACAAAGCAAAAGGTAGTAAACTGGATTTCGCCTCCTGGTCATCAGTATCTAACCCAGTGAAGGAGTTTCTTCAGACTCCAGCCCGTCTGGATTTGACCGGCAGCCTGTTGATGTTTGCTGATGTTCCTCCAGACGTCGACGAGTGCTCCTTCTCCAACTACATGTGTCAGTGGCAGTGTGTCAACCAGCCTGGCGGTTACGCCTGCGTCTGTCCGGACGGATACCAGCTCCAGGGAACACGCATGTGCCAAGGTACAGCAGATCCACCGTCTATACATAATGAGTCTCTTCCTCCTGTAGCTGTTGGACCCACAGACAGTATTGTCTGTAGCTGTTGGACCCACAGACAGTATTGTCTCCAGGCAGCTGTCAGTTGAAGCAGCGAGCTCCGCTGCCGCTTGCTGCAACAATGAGTCCAAACTGTTTGTCAGAATATCTCCAGAAGTCGTTTGTGTCTCCACAGAGTCGGGAGGAAACAGACTCAGTTCCTCCCACAGAACTAGAACAGATAGAACAGTCATTCTCATTCAAATCAACGTTCCTGGACGGTCGGAGCGGCGGCCATTTTGATGTGACCCGTTGGACTAGCTTCTGTATAAAGCGACTTACAGCAAGTCACTGAGCTGAGAGGTTTTACAGCAAGAACCAAAGCAGCTTCAGGGGCAGGTCTACCCCTGAAATCTGATTGGCCACCCCAGGTGCCACCCAAAATCCTGAGTTATGATTGGCTGATGGCCATGTTAGAGGCGGGACCGTCAAGTCGGTGCATTTTTTCCCCCAAAACTACGCTCCTGTGTTCCAAGAAACACGCCAAGGTGAGCAAAGAGAAAATCAAATTAGGGATCTTTTCATGTGAACTATGTACTATAAAATGAAGAGGTAATGTTAGTAGCCTACATTTTTTTATATAGCCTACATACAGTAGAGAGTGATGCCTGATAATTCTGGTTGTTTTCAACCTGGGCCTTGTACGGAAGAGGACTAGGGCCACATGAAAAATGTATTTGAGTTCTGAGATGAATCTCAGAACTCAAATTTTTTCACATGGCCCTAATCCTCTTCTGTAGCCTTGTGTTCAAAATTTCATCACTTCACTGTAGAGCTTCCACACCTCCAGACAGCCGGAGCGCTGCTGTCCAACAGGTCGGCTGTAAACACACAAGACAAACACACTCTCCAACAGTCCAAAAAGGGATTAAAACACGTCATTACAACACAACACCCACACAGCAGTGGGACCTGCCTACATACTTCCTAAATTCCACTCCGTGCCACCCTGGCTTGAGTCTGTCTCCTCGCTGCCATGGATTGCTAACATGCTAATGTTGACTAGAAGAGCTAGAGAGAGAAGTACAGTCTGTGATGAAGCTACGTTAGCCTCGTCGCTAACGTTAGCTTCCAGTTGAGTTCTGACAGTTTGCTAACAGACTCATCTGCTCAGTTCTCACAGTGAGACAGACTTTACACCTTAATGTCCAGACTTGTGTTGTCACCATAGCAACCAACATTTACTTTTTAAGGCCTTAAAAAGTATTAAATCCAGTTATTAAAGGTTATTAAAGGTTATTTTTTCACCATGTATTGTCAGGCTTCTTAGATGAATCCAGAACAGAGTCTGCATCCTGTCTGCTTTACTAAACACAGTTGGACTTCATGTCTCTTAACTATTAATTTCCTGCTGTCCTTTTTCTTATTCTGCCCATTTATAGTTTCACAACTTTCAGTAACTATGTTCAGTCAGTAACAGGCTGGTTTTGTAAGCTGTTGTTTCTTTATTTTGGTCTTTATGTTGGTCCTAAATTCATTTCCAGGCAGCAATATAAAGGCCTTAAAACAGTCTTACCTGTTGCTGTAGAGCAGCGGGCGTGTTGGGACTGGCAGCCGACTGATCCATCTGCACACAGCGGAACATAACATCCAGGAACCAGCTGCAAGAACTGTTACTGTTTCACCTGAACACACAACAAGAAAAAAAGTTCAGTTTTCCACAGCTCACTGAACAACAAGTATTATTATTATTAGTATTACTATTAGTATTATTGTTATTATTATTATTGGATAGCACTTTTACTAAAAGTTATAAAAAGCTGTAAATAAATTAAACAAAACCAACAAACAAAACAAAGAGCTCGTTAAGGCCCAGAGTTTGTTAAGGCCCAGAGCTTGTTAAGGC
Source organism: Centroberyx gerrardi (assembly GCF_048128805.1). Taxonomy (NCBI): domain Eukaryota; kingdom Metazoa; phylum Chordata; class Actinopteri; order Beryciformes; family Berycidae; genus Centroberyx; species Centroberyx gerrardi. The sequence goes on from NC_135999.1 coordinate 1,162,520, forward strand.
CCAGAGTTCGTTAAGGCCCAGAGCTCGTTAAGGCCCAGAGTTCGTTAAGGCCCAGAGCTCGTTAAGGCCCAGAGTTTAGGGTTAAGTGCGTCTGTCTTCCTGTTTTCTTCAAATTACCTACTCTGACTTTAAGGCTCAGAGTTCGTTAAGTTTCAGATTCAGAAACCTGACTGTCGGTTTGTATGTTAAAGTTGTCCTGGTTCTGAAGTGTTGTGCTTGTTAACAGACATAAACGAGTGTGAGACGGGACATAACTGCCGCGAGGACGAGACGTGCTGGAACTACTTCGGCGGTTTCCGCTGCTATCCCAGAAACCCCTGCCACGAGCCCTACGTCCAGACCGGAGAGGGGTGAGGCTCTCTGGGAAGTCTGGGAATGGATTGGGTTGTTTCAGGAACAGTTTGGGAATTGCAGAAAAAGTTTGGAAAAGTATTGTTGCTCAGTCCTAATACACATCAGACATTACATTATTATACATACATCCATTTTCCATACCCGAAAACTTTGTTTATATAGCACATTTCATAAGACACAAAAAATACACACATATTTAAAAAAAGATAAAATAGGTAAGTAAGGATAAAATGACATTAAAACGAAAAAAAGAAAGAAAGAAAGAGAAAGAAAGAATGAAAGATAAAATAGATAATTAAGGATAAAACATCCAGTCCACAGTCTGACTCCTGACTGAATGTTCTGTGTCTCATTCTCTTAAAGCATTTTGATCTAAAGGCTTCTGCTTAAATGCTTGAAATGAGTTTCTTAGACAAATATAAATAGTGAAGTTGATCCTATGTATGAATTTCTTTCCAAAGCCTTTGCCTTTCCATCAAGGCAAAGAATCTAAAATATAAGATAGTTTTGATTTGTTTAACACTTTTTTGGTCGCTGCATAATTCCATTTGTGTTATTTCATAGTTTTGAGGTTTACTGTTATTCTAAAATGTGGAAAATAGTAAAAATAAAGAAAAATGTGGCGTGTCCAAACTGTTGACTGAGCAAAATGTTTAAATCAAGTCAAGACATTAAGTTGTGGAAAGGTCTGGTGTTTTGAAATGGAAATTAAACTGAGAATGTAAAGAACTTGATTAAATCTGATCTGCCGGTCCGTCCTCCACAGCCGCTGCAGCTGCCAGTCACTGAGCGCGTGCAGAGGCCTGCCTCCCTCCATCGTCTACAAATACATGAGCATCACGTCGGAGCGCTCGGTCCCGGCCGACATCTTCCAGATCCAGGCCACCAGCGTCTTCCCCAACATGCACAACACCTTCAGGATCAAAGCCGGCAACGAGGGGGGAGAGTTCTTCCTCAGGGTGAGAAACCTGGCGCTCGGCGGGACGGGGGTCACAGGTTCAAACCCCATGACAGCCGTGGGCCCTTGAGCAACAACACACTGAAGCCCCGCCTGCTTTACATTCACACCAGTGCTTTGATTACTGAGTAACCAGCCTAAGAATAATAATGAAGCAGGTTGGGGTCAATTCATGATTGAACTCATCAATTGAGTTCAACTGCAGAATTGGAATTTGAAAAAACCTACAGGAAACAGAATTGCAATTGAATTTGAATTTCAGGAAGTTGAATTGAATTCGATGAAATTCAACACTGACAAATAAAATTCACATTCTGTTTCCTTACAGCTGGGTATTGATAATATATAACACTATGTGTAATCTCAGATATGTGGTAAGAGAAAACAAAACATGGAATTTCACAGAATTTCATCGAATTTAATTCAACTTCCTGAAATTCAAATTCAAATCCAATTCTATTTCCGGAAGGTTTTTTCACATTCCAACTCCAACTGCAGGAGCTGAACTCAGTTTTCCCCAAGGGGATTAATAAAGTGATATCTTATCTTATCTAATCTTATCTTATCTTATCTTACCATGAATTCTCACTTCAGTTCATGAATGGACCGACTCTGACAATGAGATAAGACCAGAACACACTGAAAATCAGTATTGATGCAAATATCCAACATCAGATAATTCCTGCTCTCTTTCTCTTCTCAGTTTCTCAATTAGGAAAAGGAAGTCTATAGAAATGTATTTTAAGAAGAGATTTAAAATTATTTAAAGATTTAGATTCAAATCAACTGTGTTTAAGATATTCAGATAAAGGTATTTAGGCGTAAGTGTTTCCTTAATCAGGTGAAGATCTAATGAGTGTAAATGTGAAATATTATAAAGACTTTTGACAGTTTGTTGCCTCGATAGTGTAGTTTTATATTTCCCATGCATGATTTGATGCTGACTCCTCCCTGCCCAGTCCAGCCAGTCTGGCCTGACACTGGGAGCAGGAAGCAGCTGGAGGTTCAGGTTCTTGCTCAAGAGCACATTGGCAGTAGTTACTGAGGGAGGGGGGGGGGAGTGGCCCAGAGTCTCTCAGCCAGTCTGGGGATTTGAACCTGCGACCTTCTGGGTACAAGCTCTCTTCTCTAAACTGTAAACTGCTGTTTGTGTCATTTTAACATCTGAATCTGCTCTGTTCTTATTTATATTCTGTTTTTATTTTCTGTATTCTGTATTCTGTATTCTGTTTCCTGTTTCCTGTTTCCTGTTTCCTGCAACAACACAATTTCTAACTAATCTAATGTAATGTAATCTAATATAATCTAAACTAAACTAAATTAATCTATATCTAAATTAAACTAGTCTAGTCTAGGCTAGTGTAGTCTAGACCGGACCAAACCTAAACGAAATGAAACTAAACTAAACTAAACTAAACAAAACAAGTCTAGTCTAAACTAAACTAAACTAAACCAATCCAATCCAATCGAAACTAAACTAATGTAATCTAATCTACACTAATCTAAACAAATCTAATCTAGTCTAGTCTAGTCTAGACTAATCTAATCTAGTCTAGACTAAACTAAACTAAACTAATCCAATCCAATCGAAACTAAACTAATGTAATATAATCTACACTAATCTAAACAAATCTAATCTAGTCTAGTCTAGACTAATCTAATCTAGTCTAGACTAATCTAAACTAAACTAATGTAATCTAATGTAATCTAATGTAATCTAATCTAAACGAATCTAAACAAATCTAATCTAGTCTAATCTAATCTAGACTAATCTAACCTAGTCTAATCTAAACTAAACTAAACTAATCTAGTCTAATCTAAACTAAACTAAACTAATGCAATCTAATGTAATCTAATCTAGTCTAATCTAATCTAATCTAATCTAAACTAATCTAATCTAGTCTGATCTAATCTAATCTAATCTAAACTAATCTAGTCTAGTCTAGTCTAATCTAATCTAATTGAATCTAATCTAGTTTAATCTAATCTAATCTAGTTTAATCTAATGTAATCTAATCTAGCCTAATCTAATCTAATCTAAACTAAACTAATCTAATCTAATCTAGTCTAATCTAATCTAATCTAATCTAAACTAAACAAATCTAAACTAATCTAGTCTAATCTAGTCTAGTCTAATCTAATGTAATTGAATCTAATATAGTTTAATCTAATCTAATCTAATGTAATCCAATCCAATGTAATCTAATTTAATCTAATGTAGTCTAGTCTAGTCTCATCTAATCTAATCTAAACTAATCTAGTCTAGACTAATCTAATCTAGACTAATCTAATCTAATCTAATCTAATCTAATGTAGTCTAATCTAATCTAGTCTAATCTAATCTAATCTAGTCTAATCTAATCTAATCTAATCTAGTCTAATGTAATCTAATCTCGTGAATTAGAGACCTCCATCATATTTACATGCGGTCCCTGTTGCGTTCCCTGCAGCGCTCCAGTAACGTCAGCGGGATGCTGGTGATGACGCGGGCGCTGGGCGGGCCCAGGGAGCACGTCCTGGACCTGGAGATGGTGACGCAGAACGCCGGCCTCAGCTACCGCTCCAGCTCCCTGCTCCGCCTCACCATCATCGTCGGGCCGTACGGCTTCTAGAAAAACATCCACAAGATCCAGCGCCGCCGCCGCCCGGCTGTCTGCTTCAGCACAACACACACCGTGCTGCTTTCCACACAGCAGAGGTTAATACACTGCAAAAACTCACAGACTTGTTAAGTTAGTTCATCTTGGATCCAGACTTATCAAGCTTATTTTTTAGGATTTTTTAGTGAAATCATCTTAACTTTACCGGTTTCAACAAATTTGACTTTTTTCAGGAGACTGTAACTTGTTTCAGGACATTTATTTGGTAAAATTGTCTTGGAGAAAGTTTCTGGGTTTAAGATTTTCTTAATTGTTTTATGAAGATTTCTTGAAAGAAGTCATATTGGCATGAATCAAGCGAAATTTACTGAAACCAGCAGATTATCTGCCTTCTCTCAGTGAGAGAATTTGACTAAAAATATCATGAAATAAGCTGATAGGTCTGGAAACAAGATAAAATCACTGGACAGCTTGTCATTTTTTGCAGTGTAACAACATACTAACACAACATTTGAAGAGTTTGGTTCCAAAATGAGAAACAGTAAGGAAACAATAAAACTATACTCTGACAAAATGATTGACAGCAGGAAAGTAAACCAAATGAGGCTACTTTTTAAAGGATAGTAAGGAAGTTAAAGGAACTCAAAGGAAAAGAAACTTAAAGGAGCTCAAAGGAAAACTCCCCTAAAACATTCCTGGGTCCATTTAGTAGTTTGTTGTGTTTTTCTTCTCGGTGGATAACCGGCCAATCGTAGACGAGGTGACATCACCTCCAGATGTTTCCAGCAGCTACAGTGGAGTTTGATATGAGAAAATGTTTCAGGATGTAAAACCTCAGCGGTAAACGTCAGGTTTTGGTGTCAGTCCCTCAGAATCAAAGAGCGAGGGCTTCTTTCTAGAAGCAGCTCAAAGTGCTTTACAAGAGAAACAATAAAAATCAATAACACAGGTATTAAGACAAGAATCCTAAGATATAAAAAGCATCAAACAAGTATATCAAAGAATAAGATAATAATAAAATAAATTAAAAATAATAAAGAACAGTCCTAGATATAAAAAGCATAAAACAAGTACAAGTATAAAATAAATTGAAAATAATAAAGAACAATCCTAAATATAAAAAGCATAAAACATGTATAAGAAATATAAAAGAAATATGAATTCATAACAATGGTGTCAAAAATAAAAAGGTGGAATTAATTAAAAGCAAGATCATAAAAATGGGTTTTGAGCTGTTTCTTAAAACTATCAACAGAAGTTGCTTGTCTTATTTGTAATGGGAGTTTGTTCCAAACCTTTGGTGCATAAGAACAGAAAGCTGCTTCACCATACTTTTTGTAATTCTTTTGTGGGACATTTAGCAAGCCAGCACTAGACGACCTCTGAAGAGATCTGACAGAGGAAGATCTGAGGAGTTTTCCTTTCAGTCCTTGGTTGAATAGATGAGACACTTTTACAGACTGAATGCTTTAGTTTGATTTACTTATTTGTTTCCAGAGTAGATACGTAGTGTTTTGGACTAGAACTCTTCATACTTTATTCATAACAAATGTTGTGTCAATATGTGTTATTCTCAACATCTGTGTGTGTGTGTGTGTGTGTGTGTGTGTGTGTGTGTGTGTGTGTGTGTGTGTTGTTCTGAACTAGACACACAGGGCGAGCTGAGAAAGACACTCGGCTCCACTGTGACTCAATCTGTTCCTAAAGTCAAGGGGAAACTTTGAGTTTCCTTAAAACTGGACCGGACTGCTGATGTGGAGTCAGTTTGGGATTTTGTGTCTGAATGGATGAAAGGTCAGGAAGAGCGAGGCAGAAATCTGAGATCAGAGCTCCTGCAGGATAAAGAAAGAGTGTCTAGATGTTACTTAAAGTCTATTTTTCATCCTAAACGCTAAAGAAACTATTAGTCTGGACACGCCCAAAATTATTCACTTTAGTTTGTTTCTGAATCTCTTTTAACAAACAGGCAAGTCATAAAGCTTTATAGAGAGCAAAGGACACAAATATGGACAAAATCAAGCTAAAATTTAGATAAAAACAGGTTCAGTTTTGCCTCAGACAAGAGTTGAACTCCTTTTTACTTGTATGTCAAAGAGGCAGAACTCCCCCCCCCCACCCCTCCAAACGTCCCAGCCAGGTCTGTGCGCTGGCTCGGCCCGGTCGGCCCGCTCTGGGGACGGTTACATCAGATCCTGTGGATTGGTAAATGTCCCACAGTTCATACAGGGAGGATCTGCTTTAGGAAGAGGGTGTGTCTGTTTCTCTTACATGTTCATTTTCTGTCTTGGAATGGATGGTTTGGTTTTTTTCCACTTTAGTCAATGAAAACAATAGATTACACGATATGACCTGACCCAACAGGTCTTCACTCCAAACACTACAGCAGCTCAATAGAAGGATGGTTAAAGGTCCTGTATTATTGGTATTTCTTTAATTGTCCCACGCACCTCTCACCTTGTACTCAGGTGTGCTGAAGCTCTGCTGTTTGAGCTAACCGGAGCCGTCCCTTGCTGTTTGAAGGTCCTGAGCGATGTTACACACAGTGGCAACAAAACTATTAAACTTTTGTTTTTGTCATTCATGACATAAAAAGACTGTTCTGTTTTACACACACTGTATTCTTCCTTAGCACAGTAACATGCCTTTAATTTGAGCTCTTTTATCTTTTCCTCTCTCTATCTTCTCTTCACCTGGTAGCATCATTTGGACATCTTGCCGTTTGGTTGCCGTAAACTGCTTCATGATGATTGACAGTTTAGCGAGCCCTGTGATTGGCTGACTGGCCTTCTCCATCACCAAGTAAATAATACAGATGGTGATGGGAGGTCGGATGCTATCAAGTCTATTTCTTATGGCGCACTTACTTTCATACTGAGATACTCCCTCCATTCAACTTTGTTACACAATTTTTTTAACCAATTTGTCCAAATGGTGGGGGTCCAGAGAGAGGCGGGGCCCAGAGGGAGGCAGGGCCCGGAGGGAGGCGGGGCCCAGAAGGAGGCGGGGCCCAAAGGGCGTGCCTCAGGGAGGCGGGGCCCAAAGGGAGGCGGGGCCCAAAGGGAGGCGGGGCCCAAGATGCAGCGACCAATCTGCCTGATGGTTCACCTATGGAGCTAGCTTAGTATAAAATAAAGTTTTTCCACCATAATAGTGAAAGGGGCAATTACATTAGGCCTAACTACATGACTTTTACCCTGTTTAAACAGTTACACCACTAGATGTCACTATTGTTGTCTGTATTAGTTACATCTAGTTGTATTCATAGATTTATGTCTGTTTGTAGTGTCTGTGGGAGACAAAATACAAATTAATGTTCATACTTTGTACAAGATAACCTACCTATTTGTTATTGTTTGGTAATGTTAAACTAGCTTGTTAGGTTTAGCCTCTTTTTGTCTCACTATTGTGTAATTTAGCTTATAAGCTCTTAACGTTAATTGGGGCAGGAAACATTGATTATGTCTTGCATGTTAATGGCCACAGAAGGTGAAAGCGTCACTGTCTGAGAAAGTGATTTGGTTCGTTTTCCCTTTAGTTCAGATGAACCTTCAGTCTCCATGGTGCAACTAAACAAAGACACAGCGTTACTGTCAGACTCAGTTTGACAGTAATCGGCTTAAGTCAGTCCAGCGGTCCGGCTTCCTCTCAGTCAGCATAGTTCAGATGTCAGCACTCATTTTCCTCCTTCATTCATTCTTGTCCGGTATGAAAAACAAACTTCCACAGAGCGAGAGAATCCATCACAGGAAACTAATCTTAACTTTCTGTTTTCTCCTCATTTCACTGAGCTGAGTCGAGTGTTTTCATCTCAGCGCTGCGTTACGCTCTGCTCTCTTTTGTTGTTGTTTTTATCATGGGAGGAATTTCAGCCTTTATTTGAGAGTTCACAGTGGAGAGAGGATGACATGCAACAAAGGTCCTGGGCCAGACTCGAACCCAGGACGTTGCAGCCACATGGTATGCGCCCCAGACCTCTAGGCCACCAGGACGCCCCACGCTCTGCTTCCTGTCAGTCAGCTGACCCCCACAGGAAGAAATGGACGTCTCCTCCAGGACATAATCCCTCCGAAACACTTCACTGTCACATCCATGGCTTTTTATTTAGCAGGACAGCAGTTCAGTTCAAGCTCGGTTTGACACCAGAAAGTTTGGATTTTAAAAACGAGTAAATGTTAAAAAATGTAATTACATATGGCATGCATTGTGAAATGATTGAGGGAAATGTAAACTAGACATAGACAGAAGTAAATGTACTATAACTGTAAATGACAGGTATTCTCCTCTAAGTCTATGGAACAGAGCAGAGTGTGTGAAGCCTTCAGCTCAGAGATGTTTCAGTTCTCTTGGTTTTCCAAACTGGCAACGCACCGCTGGCTTGTTTTTCCTTGTGTTCCAACAGCTAATGCTATGTTGTAATACTGTGTTGTAATGTAATGGCAAACCGATGGAAACTGTATTATCACATCAAACTCCGCACGCGAGTTGCCAGGCAACCTCTGTCCAACGGGAAAAGAGCAGTTGTGTCGTTGAAGTGCAAGGCGGGGTTTTCAGGGAAGTGCTGTGTGTGTGTGTGTGTGTGTGTGTGTGTGTGTGTGTGTGTTACCTAACCAGTCTGAATGGAAGCCAGGATTCCTGTTTCCAGAGGCGAACATCACAGACTGACAGCCGAGGAGTTGCAACATCATGTAGTCAGACTCCAAGAAACACAGTTGTCAAAGATTAGTACTACTGACAGATTAGCTATGATGTGATCCAGCCGGGGGGGGGGGGGGGGGTAATCTGAAACAGATTGAACCACAGCTGCCTGTTTCATGACTGAGCACTCCACAGCTGTTTACACTGTAATTTATTTTCTACATTGTTTCTAATGGTAGTGATGCAATGGAGACTGAACTGGATTGTTCACTGATTTACATTTATATCTGAGGATGTTGCAGAGGTCCTTGATGGGGTTAAAGGAGTCCTTCAGGGGTTCTAGGGGTCTTGGAGAGGACTCCAGGGGTCCTTAAGGAAGTTTTAGGACCTTGATGGGGTTCCAGGGATCCATGAGAAGATTCCAGGAGTCCTTAAGGAGGTTCCAGGGGTCCTTGATGGGGTTCCAGGGGTCCTTGAGGAGGTTTTAAGGGTCCTTTAAGGGCTCCCGGAGTCCTTGATGGGGTTCCAGGATTCTTGAGAGGGGTTCCACGAGTCCTTGAGGGGATGATTTATGATGTGAAAGTCATCCATCATCTAATTATCAGTTCTGACAGAGCCAATCAGATCTTTACAATTAAAGAGCACACACACACACACACACACACACACACATCAACAATTATATATATCAATAAGTAACACTAAAGTCCTTTGTTACCATGATGTCCAGACTGAGAAACAAATGAAGAATAGAATAAAATTAAATAGTAGTAAAACAACAGGTGAAACAGTGAAAGTGTCTGGTGGGTTTTCTGGGGGGGGGGGACTAGACTTCCTGTCCTGACTGTTGGGTTCCTCCTGGTCTGTCTCCTCCTGTCGGGTCCAGTCCAGATCCTGCTGGACTCCTGCTGCCTCCTGCTGGTCTGCTGAGGTTCTGCAGCAGGAACTTCAACCCAGAGGAGGAGAAACACAGATATGATGTTCTGATGTTCTGATGTTCTGATGTTCTGATGTTCTGATGTTCTGGTGTTCTGGTGTTCTGATGTTCTGGTGTTCTGATGATGATGTTCTGGTGTTCTGATGTTCTGGTGTTCTGATGTTCTGATGTTCTGGTGTTCTGATGTTCTGGTGTTCTGATGTTCTGATGTTCTGATGTTCTGGTGTTCTGGTGTTCTGATGTTCTGATGTTCTGGTGTTCTGGTGTTCTGATGTTCTGGTGTTCTGGTGTTCTGATGTTCTGATGTTCTGGTGTTCTGGTGTTCTGATGTTCTGGTGTTCTGATGATGATGTTCTGGTGTTCTGATGTTCTGGTGTTCTGATGTTCTGATGTTCTGGTGTTCTGGTGTTCTGATGTTCTGGTGTTCTGGTGTTCTGATGTTCTGATGTTCTGGTGTTCTGGTGTTCTGATGTTCTGGTGTTCTGATGATGATGTTCTGATGTTCTGGTGTTCTGGTGTTCTGATGTTCTGATGTTCTGATGTTTTGGTGTTCTGGTGTTCTGATGTTCTGATGTTCTGATGTTTTGGTGTTCTGGTGTTCTGATGATGATGTTCTGATGTTCTGGTGTTCTGATGATGATGTTCTGATGTTCTGATGTTCTGGTCTTCTGGTCTTCTGATGATGATGTTCTGATGTTCTGATGTTCCGATGTTCCGGTGTTCCGGTATTCCGATGTTCCGGTGTTCCGATGTTCCGGTGTTCTGATGTTCTGATGTTCTGGTGTTCTGGTGTTCTGGTGTTCTGATGCGGTCACAGATCAGATCACTGGGTTCACATTAATCCTGCAGCTCATATCTTATATGTTTCAATTATTGTGTATTAATCTATCAATATTGTCATTATTGATAACCTTAATGTGTTTAACTTGTTTGTTTTTTACTGTCTATGTCATGCAACTGCTGGCTACTAAAACTGAAGTCCCCTTCTGGGAAAATAAATGTTATTCTATTTTATTCTATTCTATTCTGTGGCTCATGGACTGGCTGGTTAACACTGGCCTGCATGTACAGTTTGTGTCCCATGTACCTGGAGCCAATTACAGCAAAAGAAGCAGTGGGAGCTGATTCACTTGTCATGTGAGTGTTTTAATTGCTGATTGTACATACTATCTGTTTCTGTATGTAAACTTGAAGCGTGTTTTTCCAAATTTTAATAAATCTTAAATGACAATGAAAGCTCAGCCCTCCTGTCTGTTATCATGCTGGGTGTTTGCTGAGCTGCATGTTTGCTCATAACTGGCCTGAAAAGCGTGATCCAAATATGGGATTTGAATCAATAAGGGTCCAAACTTGATGTTTGCAAAAGCTGCAAGCATTTTGTTGGTTCCAGTCCCAGAGTTGGTGACTGAGAACAACCAACACCTGAATATGACATGGGACAGGAGCTTCAGTCCATAAACTCAGAGCTGGAAAGTCCCTGCATCTGATACCATTTACCACCAAAACTACCAGCTGACTGATGACTGACTAGATATTATTATCTGCTCAATGTGATCAATTTTTACACACACAAAGGGGACCATTGGGCCTAATCGCCCTGGGGTGTTTGTTTATGTTTTGTTTTTTTTTAGATATGGTTTCCAAATAGATTTCAGGTAGTTTCTGTTTGGTCTTTGCTCTCAATTATTGTGATAAAACCTACAAGATGACATTTGGACTCAGTCAGGCTGAGTATCACACTGCCACACCTTGCTGTAGTAAACAGACGGACCAGGCCTGAAGCCTGTGCAGGCCACACTGCCTGAAACACCACGCTGTGAATCTGACTCATGCCTTGTAAACATAACCGTATTCACATGTTAAATATATATTCATCCTGTATTTTGGCCCTCTGCCCTGCACGTGCACATAGTTTTTTCTCATATCTTAAGTTCGGCGCTGGAAGCAAATGATTGACCAAATAAGGAAAGTTATCGCCATAAAAGGAAATGCGTTTCTTTATATGGAGGAAAGTAGTTCCCCTGCATGTCCGCAAGAACATGTCGCCGTTTGGTATTACTGCGCACCATCTACCTTCATTTTTGACATTTTATACATTATTTTATGTTGACTATATCTATATAGCGTTTTCAAAAAAACGCTTTTATTTTCGAGAGGGAATCTGAATATAGGACGTACAATGTGTAGAACTATATTTAACAGCGGATGGATAGAGACGGGTGCTATTCGTCATTTCCTTATGTGGAGAGGAGTAGTCGGAGGGGGTTGGGCCTCATTGATTACTGTTGGAAAACATAACTTTACAACTTTACATAGTTAGCGTTGGTAATATAGAATAATACTTTATGGAATTAACATTCCGTGCTGTTTTATCTGACGTGCGCCAACCTCATCTGTCAGTGTCGGCTGTGTTTTATTGTGATTCCGATGGGCAGATAGGCTTTACTTGTTGCTAAAGTAACCGCTAACCGCTGTCACTCAGCTAGCCGTTTAGCTGCAGTTAGCTAGCTGGTTAGCCGTGCAGCTAGCGCTCCAGTTAGCTGACTCTGCCCGGACTGGAAGCCCGGAGCGCTGGGACGAGGTCTGCTGTTTACACCGCTAGCACAGGAACTTTGCCTCGCCCGGAGGAGGTCTCGGGTCCGGGGGGACACGGTGGGGAATGCTGGGGGGAAACGGGGCCGGAATGGGTACCAGAGCAGGAACCGGGCGGACCGGACTGAGCAGCCTTCAGGTGAACACACCCGGACCGGGACCGACCGCAGCCACCGAGACGGATGGAGGCCGTTTTGAAGACAGGGAATACGCCACCGAGGTGGCCTACAGCGGCTCCGACCAGGAGTCCGATTCGGGGGATGACGAGGACACCGTGGGTTCAGGCGGGGACAGGAGAGGGGTGAAGCGGGAGCGGTCTGAGCGGGAGGTCGGTCAGTCGGCGGCCACCTCCGGGGGCCTGGCCGGGGGTTACGGCGGGGTCAGCGCCGGGGTCACAGGGGCCAAGCCGGGCAAGAAAACCAGAGGACGAGTCAAGATAAAAATGGAGTTCATAGACAACAAACTTCGGCGGTACACAACTTTTAGCAAAAGGAAGACTGGTATTATGAAGAAGGTGAGTATGGAATTAACACCATGTCAGCTCCTCCTGTGTCCCAAAGCTTTTCATGTCAAGGACCCAAAACAGATCCATATCAGATCCACATCAGATCCACTTCAGATCCATATCAGACCTCACACCCCCATTTGATAAGATTTTGCCCCCAGGAAGCTCATCAGAGTTTGGTTCAGTCTGGATGAAGGTGTTTTAGAGCTGCAGGTAATGTTTGGTCCATGAATCAAAACCTTCCATCGGACTCAAATTCAGGAATCTGGTTGTTGTTGTTTTTTTTAAACAATTTTAAAGTTGTAAAAAATGTATGACAAGAAAAACTTGATGATATGAATCGCTGTTTAAATCGCAATTGCAATATTCTCTCAAATAATCACGATTAGATTTTTTTTGTCAATATCTTTCAGCCCTACTTAATACATAATTACATAACTGTCTATGGTGCAGATGGGCAGATAGCAGTTGGGAGTGTGGAGCCTATGAACACAACATCATCTTTATGCATTCTGTCAATTTGCTAACCAGCAGCTGAATAACAGGAATATTATTCCTCATTTTACTGGAGAGGCTGTGACTCCCTCTGGGACCCCTGTTGGTCCCCGAACCACACTGTGGGAACCGCTGATTTAACCTGCGAAACATATCACAAGTTTTTGTTTAAAGAAAAGTGATTTAGTTAAAAACTAGATGTGAGTGTGCAGATTTACTGAGTTTGAGTCTGATGAAGGTTTTGATTCTCTCTTTTGACCAGACTCTCTCTGAAGGAACTAACTGCAGCCTCTGAGACTTGGAAATTGCAGAAGTTCATATTGTGATTTAGAATTTTTTTTTTTTTTTCTCGATTAATTAATCGGCTCTAGTTTGTTTACTGCAAAATCTAACTTGGTCCATGCAGGTCCAACAGTCTGCAGGATTACAGCAGCTGATTTCACTGACTGGTGAGTGAGAAATGAGCTGAACATGGTTGGACACCACAGCTCAGTTCAAGCTCTTACTTGTCGATCAAAACTTCACAACAGTGGAATTGAAAAAGAAGAAACGTGCCTTTGTTGTTCTGAGTGAGTCTGGTCTGAACTGCTCAGCCTGTGGAGTTCAGCAGAGTCTCAGTAGATTTGAATAGAGCGCAGCGTCCGGCCTGAGTCCATCAGCAGCAGGCTGTGTGTGGTGGATATGCAAAGCCTCTCTCCTCATCAGCAGTTGGGTAAGAAAGCTCTCTGTTTGCTTTATGAGGTAAGGCAGTATCAGGCCACAGACTGGCTCTGTCACCTGCTCTTATCTCACCAGACACGTTTCATGGCTGTGTGTATGGAGTTTCAGTTCCATATATTATATTGTTACATGGCTTAGCTGACTACTGAACCCGGATCGGCCATTGAAAGCATTCTGAGGTCTGTCATGTTGTTTTGATGAATCATATCACTCTGCAGTCTGGTCTGTTTTCTTGTCTAATAAAACAGCAGACAAACACTTGGCTTACCGAAGTTCGAAACATGGAAGATTTTTCCAAACTTTGGATTTCTGTTAGAGCCCTAACGGCAGTCTGACTGGATTTGTTTATGTTGCTATGGTTACAGTCCTGCTACAGTGTAGCATGGATGCTAGCTACAGATGTTGCTATGGTTACAGTCCTGCTACAGTGTAGCATGGATGCTAGCTACAGATGTTGCTATGGTTACAGTCCTGCTACAGTGTAGCATAACTTTAGCTTGTAATAAAATGTTGTTTGAGATGCTGAGTGTCTCCGGCCAGCAGGATAACGTCTGTTCACTCTGTCAGAGTTTATTCTGTGGTGATGAGCGGCTCGCTGTGCAGCTTCCTCCTGTAACACAGGCCGGTGTTACCGGAGACTTCAGTACAGCCGGGCCGCCTGACGGGCTGCAGTCCACTAGCTGCCGCAGCGTTCCTGCTGTAATCCCACAGGAACATGTTGCTGCCAGGGAACATGAATAGCTGTTTGACCCTGCAGGCCACTGAGTTCTCTGCTGTTGGGAGAGTTGCCCGTCTACAGAATTGCCTTATTTATATCACTTGCCTTAAATAGCATGAACTGGTCTAAAACAGCAGCCTGGCTCAGCACAGCTCACCTGCTGCTGATTGGTTCATAGATAATCAGAACGTGCAGCAGCGGTGTTTGGCTGGTTGGGAGCTGCTGAACCCGTCGTCATGACAACAGCAGTCATCACTCACTCTTCTTCTCTGGGAACAGGAGGGTTTAGGGTCAGGGGTCAGGTCGGAGGGTTTGGTCTCAGTGTTCAGTTTCAGGAATCAAAAGGATCGACGAGCCTCAAAATATTGTCACCATCACACACACAGACACACACAGACACACACACACACATACACATACTCCACAACAGAGTAGGATGGTTCGCTGCCTAGCAACCGGCAGGATGTGCTGGCTGCCTAGAAAATAGCGATAGTCTTACTCAATGTGTGATATTAAGTAATCGTGATACAGAACTCAACTGTCTAAATTAATGATAAAAAGCAAATACTAATTAAAATCTCTCACAAAATGAGCTCTGAAACAAATTAGGGAATATTATTTTGAAAAAAAAAATGTCATACTATATATTACCATGAAGTAGCGCTGCACAATTAATTGAAATAAATTGTTGTTTCTTGTTTGCTGAAAAAAAGTCTGTCTACTGTAATGCAATTTATATCGCAATTGCCGTATTCCATAAAATAATTTCAATATGATTTATTTGTCAGATATCATGCAGAGCTACCATGCAGTTCAATGTGATGAACATCAAATTAATTAATGTGTGATTTTGCATTTTAGCAAATCTTATCGAAATAATGTAACTAGTACCTAGAATGATACTGCAACTCGTTTCAGACGAGCCATCTGATTGGTCAAAGATATGTTTGAACTGTGCTGAAAATAAAACCCATAATGCACAGCTTAAATAGCCATGCTTTAGTGGTTGCTATGGTAGCTCACCAGACAGCCAGGTAGAGACCTTTCCTCCTCCTCCTCCAGGCGTACGAGCTGTCGACGCTGACGGGGACGCAGGTCCTGCTGCTGGTGGCGAGCGAGACGGGACACGTCTACACCTTCGCCACCCGCAAGCTGCAGCCCATGATCACCTCGGAGACGGGGAAGGCTCTGATCCAGACCTGCCTCAACTCCCCCGACTCCCCCCCGCGCTCCGACCCCTCCTCCGACCAGAGGATGAGCGCCACGGGCTTCGAGGAGACCGACCTCACCTACCAGGTCTCCGAGGCTGACGGGTGCTCCGAGGTCGCCAAGGTAACGGCTGAGTCACATCAGCGACAACAGACTCTAACACACTGATATAACAGTACAGTACAGACTGACACACATGGTGCAGGACAGCAGACTCTGAGGTGGCGGCCACACTGATCATCAGAAAACAGACAGAATTATTGATGATAGATGTGTGTGTTGGTTTGTTCTGAGCGTCAACATGGCGGCGAGGCAGAAGAACAGGAAGCTTTGCTCATAACGGAGAAAACTGATCTGAAAACCTCCAGTCATCCCAACGCTCCACCAGGCTTTCTTTGTTTCATCTTTGTTCCGGTCGGACCGTCGTCTCTGTGTTCGCCGCTAGCTTCTACAAAACAAACGTAGGAACGCCTCTGATTGGCTGGTTGAACTGCTGTCAGTGGAAACGAACTGAAATGAACGAACAGGACAGACAGACGGATCAGGGTGGCCGCCACTAAACACGCTAACACAGCAGTACAGCAGAGACTGAAGCACATGGTACAGGGCAGTTTGCGTTGCATCTAAGCTCCAAAACCGCAGAGGTTCAATTCTCAACGACTGACAGATCGTTCGTTCTCATATAGAGCATCGAAATAATGAGAAATGAAGTTGATATTGTGTTCTGGTGTATCGACTCGCAGGTCAGTCCACACCGCCGCCGATGTTCAAACCTCACACCTCAAAACCGTCAGCTGCTGTACTTTGTTTCAGCTTTTCTTTCCATTTGTCCACATGGAGATGAAACCCCAAAGCCTTCTGCATGTTGAGTCCGGTCCGCACGCTTTCCCCTTCTGCTCCTCTTTCAAAATAAAAGCCCCATTGTGCACCAGCTGGCAGTGACGCCTTCAGTGGAGTTTTACGGTAAAAAGATTTGATTCGGCGGCTATAAATTTCATTCTGTACACAGTCGACGTCACCGCGAGCGAGTCCCCTTTACAGAGAACCAGCCGTCATCTGCAGCTCCTTATTCTGCTCTAAAAATAACATTTAGCTGGTAAACAGTGAAGCGGTTTGCTCTCAGTCTGTGTAGGCCGAGCAGGTTTCGAACCCCGACTGAAAAGCTTCATCACAGATTGATAAAAATAAGTTTGGGTCTGTCTGTCCATATATGGAGCGTTTCTCTGTAGTTGCTGTCTTGGCTCCGGACTGAATACATTCCAGATCGGCTGCAGCTGCTGCCAGACGCCAGACAACCTGATCTGCACTTCAGCACGGAGCCGAGGCTCAGCGTCCGATAAACAAAACCATCCTGAAATCAAAAGGTCACAGGTTTGATTCCCGCAGCAGCCGCCGTGACGCATCCTGTCAAAGAGATGAGAGTATCCACTAAATAACTAAATGGATTGTATATAGAGATTGGAGTGTTTTATGAAGCGTATTTGATTTTGCCTAATGATAATGAATGATGCTTTACTTGCCAATATTTAGATGCTGTTTTGTGCTGCCAGAGGGTAAAGAAACAGTTTGAGCAGTCAGAGAAAATAACTTGTTTCCTGTGTATTTTAGTCTCAGTCTTCAACAAATTGACGACAAGTTCCCTGCTGAGCTGCCAAGATCATTAAAGCGGCATGTTGAGTCCAGCATGAACCTGACCCTGCTGTCAGATCCGTTCAGTTCGGAGCCTCCTCCTGACGACATGAGCAGGTTTGAGGTTTTAAAGCTCTGTGTGAGAACTTGCGCTCTGTCGATTTTACTGCCGTCGCACCTTTAATGACGTCCGACAACAAACCCGCGTGTGCTTATTGATCAGTAAACACCAAGCGGCCACTAGAGGCTCCAGAAAGACTCCAAACCGCCCAACTCCATGAAGTCAGTGGACCACAACCCAACTTCTGAAAGTCAATACATTTTTTCCACAAGAGGTTTTGGCCTCAGTAGCTAATTTCACTTCTTCTAATCTGTGTCCTTATGGAGATTTTCTAAGTAATAGTGTCATTAACAGATATAACAGATAAAACACGGGGTTGTTTTCCTAGTGATTGACAGGTTATTGATTACGGCCAATAGCAGGCGGAAATGAGGCTCTGGGGACCACTCAAACCCCGCCCCCTCCACCTTGGCTCCGCCCTCTGTCTCTCTTTGGCTGCTCCGGCTCCAAAAAATGTCAACATGGCGCCGACCGTAAAACAATCTGCAGCTTCAAAACCTTCAGAAGACGATGGAGGAAGAAACTCACTGCTACATCTGTTTGTCAAACTGTTTGTCCACAGAAACACTCACAATACTAGTAGTTAGCATTAGCGTTAGCGTCTACTAACATCGTACCCAGATGTTACATAAAACGCATCACTTCCTGTGCGACTCATGACTCAAACATGTCTCCCTCCAGTGTTTTATCAGCACACCGCCGCTCAGTCGGCTGTTCAGCATCTCTTGTTAAGTTGATGGTTTGTTGGAGCTTGGAAAGACAAACTGCAACACTAAGAGACATTAAAACAATGTTTTACCACAAGTCACATAGAGCTTTAAAGGCTGGTTGTTGGTTGTTTTGGTGTAGACCGGCTTCGGTTTGCACCGACTCTGAGGATCCAGTGGTCTGGTCGGCTCTCGGCTCTTGGCTCTGGGAAGTAAGTCGTCCATCAGTAGGCGACTGTTTCCACTGTAAGAGAAACCATTTAATAAAACAGAATCATGTGATGTTAGATCTTTATAAGCTGGAGCCATGCTGATGTAAGGAGTATGGTGATGGACGTTCACTAACGCTCTCAGTGCTCAACAGCATTAAATCTTTTTTTATGAAGTCCATCCAGCAGCTTCGTGCGTCACAGCACCGAACATAAATCCAGAACAAAACTCCCCTTGGAGGTTGTTGGGTCACCTGGCAGGTCGCCCAAACAGAACCAGGGTTTAGGAAACTGCAGCTTTGTGAAGTTAGTTGTACCGTGAAAAACTGATGAACTCCTGCAGTACTGAAGAAAGTGCAGGAAAAACCCACTGGTGTAAAGTAACTGATTCTTCATGTTGGAGTCATGATTTGCATAAAGTAGACTAGACCTCAACTTCATGCAAATGTGGAGAAAGTGAAACGTGACTCAGCGCCAGCGTACCAGAATGCATTGCATCGCTGCTTACACAGAAGATGAGTGGGAAGCGTGGAAACGACAGGAGCAGTGAAAACGCACCCTGCTGATGCTGTTTCCCCGCTAAGCCCCGCCTCTTCCTGTCTGTCTCCATGCAGGACCTGATCAAACCGACCTTCACCATGGCCAGCCTGCCGGGCGGCGCCGCCACACAGCCCTCCTCCTCCTCCTCTTCCTCCTCCTCCTCCTCGGTCATGCAGGTGCAGAGCGGCGCCCCCTCCTGGCAGGTTTCCTCGGCCGTCTCCTCCACCAACGGGACGGTGCTGAAGACGTCGGCCGGCGTCGTCCTGCCTGGAGGATTCACCCTCATGTCCGGTGGGATAAACCTTTCTCTGCTAGTTTCCTGTCGCTCCTTTTGAATTTATTTTGTGCGTTATTTATCCATCTGTCTGTCTGCCTATTATTTTGACAAACTGTTTTTCATTTTTGTCATATTTGTTTATCCCACTGAATTGGGGTTTTTTGGGCCGTTCGTTTTTCTTTTTTAATTTTTTTATCCATTATTTTCATTCCTCTTCATTTTTTTATTCCCTTCCCTCCATTGTATTGTGAGTCAGGTGTGTTACAGTGTGTGTGTGTGTGTCTGGCTCTGTCATCGACTCGTCATGTCTGCTGTGTTCGGCTGCTTCAGTCTGTCAAGCTTCAGCTAGAGCTGCACCGATACGATTCATCACAACCACACTGATTTCTAATTATGGCCTGTTGTGTTCTCATATCGATGCACTTACTGTGCTCACTGATGAGTCTACAACCAGCTGATAGAAGCTTTTCTGTAAATATGAACGCAGTAATAATTCATGAGACTAACAGTGACCACACTGCACAAAGAGCAGTTTTATACCACATCAAAGCACCGCTCAAGTGTCAGGAAGCTTTATTTGCTGATCTGAGTAACGATGCGTTCCCTCCATCATCTTCAGATCCGTTTATCTTCTTCCTTCAGTTCAGTTGGTTTGTAAATGGATGGTAAATTTATATAGCGCTTTTATCCAAAACGCTTTACAATTTGCCTACATTCACCCATTCACACACACATTCATACACCGATGGCGGCAAGCTACCGCGCAGGGTGCTGGTGCAACCATCGGGAGCAATTTGGGGTTCAGTGTCTTGCCCGAGGACACTTCGACATGCGGACCGGAGGAGCCGGGGATCGAGCCACCGACCTTCTGATTAGTGGACGACCCGCTCGACCTCCCGAGCCGCAGCCGCCCCTTTGTCCAGGTGACCAATGACCTTTGACCTCTGGTGGCACCAAATAACGGCAGCGAGAGTCTCGGTCCTCTTAACTAGAGAACTGCAACTCCAACTACAGGAAACCACCCCGAAACGCAAGGGATTATGGGTAGCAGGAGACGGAAAGCCTAGCAGAACAAAATGAAGTCTGGACTGATGCTCGTATTCAGCTGTTTCTTCATGTGTTCTTACCTGGTGTGAACACCACAGAAGAAGAGACAGACAGGTCCATCATGTTAGATAAAGTGACAGGAAGTCTAGTCTCTAACCTGCAGGATGACAGGTTCACACTCTGTCCAATCAACAAGCTGCTTGTGAGTCATGTGACTTTTGTTTACAAGCCCTGGCTGGCTGTGATTGGTCCGTTTGAAGCTGAACGAAACAAATATAAAACTACAACAGTAAACCTTTCTGGTTCAGATCAGAGTGTCGGATTGGACGGACGCTGGTTTCTTATTGGTGCAGCTCTAGTTAGCGTTGTGCTCAGTGTGTCAGCGGGCTGACCTCTCTCTGCCCCCCAACCCCACCCCCACCCCCCCACAGGTGCCCCGCTCCCCCCCGGCACCCACACCATCCCCCTCAGCCAGCTGCAGGGCCAGCCCCTGGCCATCCAGGGCCCCGTGGGTTCGAGCCCCGCTGGCGCGCACGCCCCGCCCCCCCAGCCGGCCACGCTGCTCCGCCTGCCCGCCACCGTGTCTCTGTCAGGTCAGCTGCTGCAGCGCTGCGTGTGTGTGTGTGTGTGTGTGTGTGTGTGTGTGTGTGTGTGTGTGTGTGTGTGTGTGTGTGTGTGTGTGTGTGTGTGTGTGTGTGTGTGTGTGTGTGCATAGTATTCTAGGTTTCTGCTCTCATTCTGACTGGGAGTTGAAAGCTTCAGTCCTGCTTCCTAATGCTGAAACAATTAGTCGAGACAGAAAATCAATCGATTTATACATTTTATATTTTAAACGTCATTTATCAGTAAAAACACCAAACATTTCCTGGTTCCAGCTTCACAGATTTGCTGCTTTTCTCTGTTTCATCTCATTATTAAATGAATCCTTTTTTTGTTTTTTTGCTGCTGGTCAGACTGAGGAAGAAATCTGAAGAATCATTTTGGACTCTGTGATGGGGATTTGTCTTAATTTTTGACATTTTATAGACTAAATGATAAATCGATTAATTGAAAAAATGATCGATCAATTAATCAATAATGAAAATAATCGTTACTTGCAGCCATACTCCTTCCCCTCCAAAGCACATTACGGCCGGGGAAAGTCTGCCTGTCTGTTAACCAGCGTTGGCTTCATTACACATTTATTACTCATTAATCATTACTCACTTCAAAAGTAATATAATTATTTGAAGTATTCCTGCCTGCAGCAGTGATCGGTTCCTCCAGCCGTTCCTCCTCCTCTTCTAAACTCAGATCAGGAAACCAAACGGCGTCGATGTTCCTGTCGTCGTCTCACTGAGGAAATCAAAGTCGAGGGAAATCTTCCACCAGAGAAAGAAACTTTTCTCCTGTTTCTCATCAAAGTTGCTCAGTGTGAGAGGAAGATGACTCACTGTAAGGAATTCGCTTTTGGATAATTCAACTTTAATGATACTTAGAAGCAGTAGCGTAACGAGTCAGCGCCGGGCCCCGATGCATGATGGTCAAAGCGGGCCCCGCCCATCACAACGCATCATAATGTTCCGCTTGCTGGCCTTCCTCCTCCTCTCCTCCTCCTCCTCCCCTCCTCCTCTCCTCCTCCCCTCTCCTCCTCCTCCTCCTCTCCTCCCCTCCTCCTCCTCCCCCCCTCCTCCCCTCTCCTCCTCCTCTCCTCCTCCTCCTCTCCTCCTCTCCTCCTCCTCTCCTCCTCTCCTCCTCCTCCTCTCCTCCCCCCCTCCTCCCCTCTCCTCCTCCTCCCCTCTCCTCTCCTCCTCTCCTCCTCTCCTCTCCTCCTCCTCCTCTCCTCCTCCCCTCTCCCTTCGGTACGGATTGTTCCGTTACGACCATTTATTGTGATCCGGTTCTCGTATAAGATTTGTTATATATAAGATTACGTTACGGTATCATAACGTAATGTCAGTAGCGAATGAAAGAAGTGAAAGCACGCAGCTTTAAAACGACCAGCAACAGCGAAATGCTCGGCACAGCTGACGCCTGAATGAAATGATCACTAGGAAAACAGACTGCCGTGCTGTACTGGACAAAATCTGGTGTCGGAGCACCATGACAGATGAAAACCTAATCGGTGACACTTACTTGCTGTCTTAACTCTTCTAACGCAGTAGTACACGTGTCCATAATCACCATAACCCAGAATTCTGCGGGGCGAGGGCACATTTTGCATTTCGCCCATTAATCCTTATTTAAACTTAATTTAGAAATGTAACATAGAGGAGTCAATAAATTATATGTAAAACTGTTTTATGTTATTGTATTGTTATTTATTTGGTGAATGAATGACATCAAGTATGTGACACCATGGAGCAGATGACTTGGCTCATTGAGTACTATAAATACTTACCGCTTACCGTTAAAGTTTTCTGCGTGTATACGGTACTGTGTGTACAGTATACAGGCAGCCACTAAATATATAGATAGATAGTGGCGAGATAAAGAGGGGCCCGTTACCTGCATATATGCTAGTTTTGCTGCTGCTTAGAAGGGGTGATAGAAAAAGTAAGTTTGCAAAAATGTCTAAAAACATTTTCACTATATCATTATGTGCTGGAGCTGGAAAATCTGCATACTCAAAATCAAAAAGATTTTGAGTATGCAGATGCCTTCTTCATGTCATGTAGATTATTGATTAAAAAAAATCCCAATTTAATCAGTTTTGTATTCAGTCTGAAGCAGCTCAACATGTGGAAAAGTCCAGAGGTTTGAACTTACTGAAGGTGTTGTGGTTACAAACATTCTGACAAACTGAAAATCAAAACAAAAAGGCCGTGTCACCATTTCATTTTCAGAAGCTTGCCCCGCCTTATGCTTAATATTCAACTGTTAACTAATTTGAAAGTTAAATTGCAATACAACATCTTGTCTGTCTGTCAGGAGGCGGAGTGCCGCAGCAGCTCCAGACCATCCAGGTTCAGGCCAGCAGCCAGCAGGCCTCCACCAATCAGAGCTCTGAGATCCACAACCCCGCCTCCTCCACAGGTGAGAACATAGCCCCGCCTCCTCCACAGGTGAGAACATAGCCCCGCCTCCTCCACAGGTGAGAACATAGCTGTAAGTGTAGTTTCCTCTTGGGCCAATCGGAGTCGGTTTGAAAGCTGAATGCAGCGGTGAGATGCAGTTTTGTCAAAATCAGATCGGTGACGTCTTGAGATTTTTTTTTAGATTTCCAGAACAGATGGAGTTTTGAAAATGAGAACTCGGTGCATCATTCTTCCAAGTTTCATCTAAATCCAACAAGTAAACAAACATTGCAGCGCCCCCCTCAGGCCAATGTCACTAGAAAAGCGTTTCGTCTAGAAGAAGCAACATTAAGTTCTCTCTCTCTCTCTCTCTCTCTCTCTCTCCCTCCCTCTCCCCCTCTCTCTAGCCAGTCTTCCTGCCTCCATCGTCTCCTCCTCCTCTTCCTCGGTGGCGGGTCACATGATGTACCCGGGCGGTCACACGGTGATGTACGCCACGCCGACGCCCTCGCTGGGCGACGGCAGCCTCGCCGTGCTCAACGCCTTCCCTCCGGCCGGCCACGCCCAGCAGCACGACCCCGGTAAGCCCCGCCCCCCACGCCGCCCCGCTTCTTAGTTATCACGCCGAACATCACCATTCAGCTCAATGGGACGAACATTCATTTGATTATTTTACATGTGATTTTACAGACCTGAGCCATATTGTGATATACAGTACATCAAAAAAAATCAACAGTAAAAATACCAAAAATGTTCTGGTTGCAGCTTCATGGTTTCATCTCATTATGAAATGAATCTGCTGAAGAATGACTTTGGACTCTGGGAACTGTGATGGACATTTGTTATTATTTTTGACATTTTATAGACTAAATGATTAATTGACAAAATCAATAGATTAATCGATGATTAAAATAATAATAATATAATAATCAAGTTGCAGCGCTAGTCAGATGTATGTTGCTGTAATGAACTTCACCACGCAGGATAAAATAGAAACAGAAAGAAACAGCAGGAACTCTCACTGATACTGAGAACTGATGATGTTCTGAAACATTTTGTGCACTTTTGTAGTTTTTGCAGCTTTATGTTAATAAATGTCACTCCTTTAGATTTCTGCTTTCATCAGTATTTAGTTCTTGCTGGATTCTTTTTGTGTCTGAAACAAAAACTGTAAAACTATTCACAGTATTCTGTTCCATCGCCACACGGCCGTCTTGGTAGGAAAATAACAGCTGATTGTAATAAATGAACAGGTGATTACAATCAAATGGCAAACAGCCAATGAGCTGTGAGTATTGTAAGGCACCATATTGGTAGGAAATGCATGTGACATCATGGGAATACTATGAATAGGACTTTTCCTTAGAGCGCACACTTACTCTGAAATATAAACATCTTTTTGTTTTTTTTATCCCAACAGTGTGGGAGAGAGGATCCATACTGACATGTATGGATTTACTGTCAGTTGTTTTTGCCTTTTTTAAAAGATAATTCAGATTCAAATCAGCAACAGACGAAACATCGCAGGTGTTGATTTGTTTTTGAAGTCAAGCAAATGGTCGCTCACAGTGAGGCTCCGGTCCGCTGGCGGGCCGGAGGACAGGAAGTGATGCAACACGTGTCTCATTGTAACGAGTCTTGTCTCCTCAGGCTCCGTGCCGCAGGTCTTCCTCACCTCCCTCCCTCCGGTCGGCGCTCAGATCCCGGTGTCGGCGGTCCAGCTCCACCCGGTACGCACCCGAACTCCGCCTCCGCCACAATACTGAGCGCCGCCGCAGAAAGTAACCCCGCCTCTTCTCCTCCCTGCAGATGGTGATTGGCCAGCAGGCCGGGGGGGGCGGGACCAACCTGACGGAGCTGCAGGTCGTCAACCTGGACGCCCATCAGTCTAAAGACGACTGAGCGCATCACACACACACACACACCGAGAGACTGCTGCACACACACACACACACACACGTTTCCTCTGGTCTCGGCTGATGGTTCCGTCACCTTCCTGGTGTCTTCTGTCTTGTGTCACTCACAACAAATGCTGGAAAACTGAATCCTCAGCAGTAAAATGTCTGAATGAGTCGGACAGGATGAAACCTGATCATGTGATAAACTGCCAGACTGACGCTGTTATCATTTTAAAAAGTTAGAGTAAAATAACTGCTGGTTAATGTAATTATCAGGAAAGCCACATAACAGTATCACAGTGTCAAGGTGTTTTACTACATTACAACCCAGTTAGACAGATCACAGTTTGACCAGTTATTACATTATCAGCTACACACTCATGTTGTGTGTGTGTGTGTGCGTGTGTGTGTGTGTGTGTGTGTACACAATGTATTGTATTTTTCATATGAATGTATTAATTTTTATGCCCACTGCCTGTTTAAGGTTTTTTTTTTCTTTATGGTATAAATGGTTTTACAGAATCAGAATTCTAAGAGTAGAAAGCTTTTGGTTTGGTTTCTAGTTAAAGTGCCAAATGTTCGTCCCCAGTTCGTCCCTCTGAGCCTGCTAACCGGCTCCTGACGGTAGCAGCTGTCTTCCTCCAGCTCTGTAAAAGCAGCAAATGTCCATCAGATTTCTCCAAACGGCTCCTGCAGCACTTTGGCTCCAAAAGTCCAGAATTGACCTAATTATCTGTTACATTTTCCTCACTGACTAAGTTTACCTGGACAGCAATAATCTGATATGAACCAGATTACGTCAACAGTCTGAATAAGAAATCTCCATGTAATCAGCACTTTCTGATTCCCTGAACCTGAATACGGTCACAGTCAGTAAGCAGAAGCACATTAAGACATGTTAGTCTCATTATTGAAGCATGTCAGACTGTAAACTCCTGAATCCAACCGGGACTCTATCGGAGGATCGGAGCGGCGATCCGACCGCCTGCAGCCTTCAGGCTTCTGCACAGCTGCACTTCCTGCCACAAACTGATCCCCGGCAAACTTCTATCTGCTGCCGCGGTGTCGGCTAAATCCCAGAATCCACCAGACTCTTTGACTGTTTCAGCAGCAAACTAGATGTTCGGAATGGAGCCGGCCCGGGACGGAGAGCCGAGAGTCTGCAGGACCGAACGCTACGGCAGATCGTTACTCTAACGCTCCTCCGCCCAGACAGGAGGAGCCAGTAAGTGAGCCGATCTGCTGTAGAAACCCTGCAGACTGCCGGACCTTCGTGGATCCGGGTCTCCGGTCTGGAGTCTGGTCTTTGGATTCCTGTGTGCTGCAGCGTTGTTTCAGACTGACCCGCGTCGCTCCGCTGCGTTCCTGTTTTCAAAATGATCCTGATCGGTTCTGGAGGCGCGGCGTCTCTCAGGCCGCTGCTTCTTCTCTTCTTCTGTTTGTGTCACATGTCAGACACCTGGGCGACTCTGCAGTATCAATATTGCACTGATTCACACAAAGGGTCGGAGACTTGACCTTTTATTTATAGCGCAGGCCAGCCGGTGTAATTAGCTGGATGTGTACAGTCAGGTACGTGTCAGTTGGGGGAGTTTCCACGTTAGAAATTTTAATTGTAGAAATGAATCGCAGCGCCCCCATGAGGCCAAACAGTGTATTGTGTAGTGGATTTAAACACTGGAACACGGTGAAGGTGCGTCATCCCTCCAGGTTTCATCAAGATCAGACCAGCGCTGTCTGAGACATTTTGACAGATGGCCTTGATAATACTGGACTTTTCTAAATTAAAATTTTGCACCCAGACTCATCAGTACGCCTCAGCTCTCACCAGGATTCTTTGAAGATTATGAATACAAAATGACACTCCATGATGAGTTTTGACCAGTGTCATGTTGTACCAAACATGGCAATTTTGAGTCCTTCAGTTTCACCTTTAAAGTCATTGAAAGGTTCTGGAATCTGATGTCCAACGCTGCAGTAATCAATACACTTTGGATTTCATGCCAAATCAATCACATTGCATATCAGATTGATCACCTGCGATACTAGTTCTGATACATGTGGATTCAGTTTTTTCTTTGTAATTTCTGATGATTCGTATCAGAATTGACCGAGTTTGAATAAAATGAAAGGTTTTATTGATCCAGGGATTCTCCACAGAACCAGAATATCTGCTTTTATCTGGAAAAACTTTAACTCTTGAGAAAATACAGAGTTCGGAAATATCAGCAGTCTGGAGTGTGAACAGCTGAGCTTCAGTCTGCTGAGAGCGTTATCATGGTAATTATTAGTAATTTATACACCTGAATAGCTGTCACATATGTATATTTCCCAGTGATGAATGTCACCTACTGTACATCAGTTATTATTTGGTACCAGTGTGGGCTGTTTACTGTACAGAGCTGCAGAAATGTGGAATAAATAAATAAATGTACTTTTGGAGAAAACACCTGTCAGCCTGTTGTTTGGCCACTAGGGGGCGCTGATGCTCATATGAGGAGTTCTGTTACAAAATACTAAACATCCATTTTAGGGATGTAAACAATTATCCAGGTACTCGGTTACCAGTTTGAAATTTAAACCTCAGATAATGCAAACGAACAGTGAATAGCTAATTTCCATAGAAGTATTATTCCCATGCGTTAATGAATGTATTGTTTTATTTTATTATTATTATTATTATTATTATTATTATTATTATTATTATGATCATTATACACACAGAACACAGAAACACTAAACCAGAAGAAAACCTAGTAAGAAGACAGTTGAACACACACACACACACTCACTGAGACTCCGTGAGTGTGTGTGTGTGTGTGTGTGTGTGTGTGTGTGACCTCGTTTGGACCAGAGCGTCTTCACCAAGGCTTTGACCTTGGCGACGTAGTGCGGCAGGTATCCCAGCAGTAGCAGCGGGGTTGCCGGGGTGATGGCCACCATCCACCTGGAGTGGTGGGTAGACCTGCACCTCCTCCTCCAGGGGGCAGAGCGCCGCCGGACACCACCCCCACCCGGAAATGGGAGAGCTGCGAGCCGAGCAGCTCGAGCCGCGCCGGCCGCGGCCCGCCACCTTCCAGCCGTCTCGGTCGTTCACCTCGATGACGGTGACGAAGTACGGCGAACAGAGCCGGTCAGGCCGGCCGGGCATCCGCAGGAAGAGCCGCAGTTTTGTTTGCTGAGAGTTTTTTTTTTTTTTTTTTTTAATTTGTGCGCGGGAGTTTTAGCTCGCTAACCAGTTGTCTTTGATTAATCAAACTACTTTCATTATTTACATTGTTTATTTTCTTCTTTACATTTGAGGCAGACAAGGACAAAAGTTTGACTTTTTCTAGCAGTCAGCAAGTTGATAACTGAATCTCCCTCTATAGGAATAAATAACATTTTTCTACATGTTTATGTAGAGGCTTGATATTTATTTTATTTATTTTTATTTGTGTTTATTTTTTATTCCTTGTTTCGTAGTTGTTCTATTTTTTTTTTTACTTCATTGTTCTTGTTGCTGTAGTTGTTTTTAACTATACTACTTTATTTACATTTTTACTATTTGTTGTAAAGCACTTTGTACCAATTGTTTTGAAAGGTGCTAAAGTGTATTATTATTATTGTTATTATTATAAAGTTAGTCTACAAAAGACAATTGAAATCATATGCTATTATAGTCCTATATGTTTTTTTATTATTTCTGTGGGAAAGTGTCTGAAAAGTTCAGCTTTATGCAGTCAATATTAAGTGATGATCTATATGCCTATTTATGTATTTATATCAGAGCCTTACATTTTTCTACACTCCTAAAGCTAATTACTGAAGCCGCTCTGACTTTCCCACAGGAAAAGATCCATAATAGCATATGACTTCAATTGTCTTTTGTAGACTTACTTTTTCAATTACTATGAAGAGAAATTCACTTATGAAGTAATCAGTGTAACTGATCACTGAAAAATGATTTCTTTTGTTTTCAATTATGCCTTGATCATCACGACATGGCATTAACACGTCTGTGTACAGTAGGCTATATGTAAAATAACACATGGTATTACATTTGACTTATATTTAGGTTATGTAAATAGTATTTTGCTTAAATATATCGATTGAGAAATAGATCTGCATTTTCTTTATTAAAACTGGTAGAACCGAGTCAGCAAGTCTTCAAATTTAAAAACAACTTGTGTAAAAACGGGATCATCGTTTTATCTTATTTTCCCAGGTGTGACGTAGGTTGTACGCTGCGTCGCTCTCTTTACACGTCATCAACGCGACACGTGCGGCGGTCTTTTCTCTGTTTCCCGTACTATCAGGATCCGACGGTACCGGAGCAGCAGTCGTGTTTTGAGCCGTTATTTTCGGGATTTAAACTACGCAGAAGAGATGGCTGTGGCCTCGGTGCCCGGGAGGAAGAGACTGCTGAAGGAGGAAGACATGACGAAGGTGGAGTTCGAGACCAGCGAGGAGGTGGACGTCACGCCGACCTTCGACACCATGGGGCTGAGAGAGGACCTGCTGCGCGGGATCTACGCTTACGGTAGGCCGAGGATCCGCGCGGCCTCCGGAGAGTTAGCTCATAATGTTAAAGCTAACTTTTTATTGCTGTGATCGTTTAAATCACGCCCTAAAAACCTTTGATATGGTTGTATCTACTCTGCTGTGTAGTTTATAAGTAGTAGTTAGTATTCTCATTATTATTATTATTATTATTATTAGAACTTCCACAGCAGACCGGATCACACCGGGCCTTTAGCTTGCTACGTTCAGTTTTCTGTCGTGTGAAGAGACGTTATGCTAAGCTAGCTCGCAGTTCAGCTTGGCCTTGCTTATCGGCAAACGTACATAAAAGGTAAAAGATGATTTTCAGACCTCCTTCCGTCGCTGCTAACTGTTCGGGTCTTACGGTAAATTCGTAATATCGATAAATAATCCACCAGCTGAGTTCAGATATAAACTTTCAGAGCTGCTGCCGCTCTGCGCGGTGTGTTTTGGTGGAGGAGGATGGGAGTAAAGAGACGAATCACTTATAAAAGTTGTAAATGTTATTGAAATAAGTGCTGCATTGTGTATTGGAGGTGTGCCGAATTGAGGAGTGGGTCGTAACGAATAGTTAGAAAGTATAAGTCATGGTCTACCTGCTATTAACCTGAGCCGATATGCAAAGCAGCATGAAACTGCTGGAGTCTGGTGTGAAGCTGAAGCTCTCTCCGTACAAATCAGCAGTGGTGGAAAGAGTACTGGAATGTTCTACTCAAGTAGAAGTACTGTTACTGATATCTGAAGGAGAGAGGACAGAGTTCAAACTAGATTCTTTTCACTGGAAACATTAGAAATGACAAAATAAAGTGCAGAAACAAAGTAAAGTCTTCAAAGTTTCTGTTGCTAATGGAGAGACACAAAATCTGTTCTGTGGTGGATGGGATTTAAAATGGAGTGAAGGACAGAACTGAAGGAAAAGTCAAATTGCTGACTTTAGAGTACAAGTACACAAAAAGCTGCTCAATTACAGTAACTGACTAAGTCTTAGGTCTTAATGTAGATTACCAAGTCCAGTATCAATTTAATATCTTAAAGAAAACTAAATATCTAGGACTTTTCAATGCAATATGGTTTTAATAGGATAAAAACTTGGTAAGAGCATCATGAGTTTGATTTCTATAATCAGTTTCAACTTCAATAAATTCAATCATTCCATACAAATTCAGAAAACAGAATTTAAATTCAGTCGTCCGCTGGAACAAATCTCATCACTTTCAATCTAAGTCATTTACACAAACACAAGATCTCAAGTCAAGACTTTAGAAACCTTTTGAAGTCATCAAAGTACAAGTCAGAGTCAAGTCCCAAGTCACCAGAACCCAAGTCAAGTCAAGTCTCAAGTCTTCTCTTCATGCAGCAAGTCAAGTCTCAAGTGGAGGATGAAGTCTTTTAAACTGACTTTGCCCAGTTTTCTATTGCTGACATGAATTCATAGTGTACATTAGAGCTGTGACTAATGATTATTTTCATGATTGATTAAACTATCAATGAGGATATTTTTTCGATTAATCATTTTGTATATAAAATGTAAAAAGTAATGACAGATGCCCATCACAAGTCACCAGAACCCAAAGCGATTCTTAAAATTGTTTACTTAAAACCCAAAGTACTCATTTATAATGATGATGATATAATTAAAATAACATTTCTGAAGCTGTAACCAGCAAATGTTTGGTATTCTTACTTGATAAATGACTAAAATGATTAATCGGTTGCTGACGATCGTCTAATTGTTGCGGCACTAGTAAACATCACAGTATTGTAGCTTCAAACTGCTGCGAGTCTTATGAGGATAGTGTGTTTTACAGAAACAAAAAGCATAAATGAATGCTCTTCTGAAGCTGTGGCTGGTTGTCTTCTGTCTCCATGCTGCAGTTTTCTGAGTTTCTGAGCCTGAACTGATTTTTTCTTCCTCCAGGCTTCGAGAAGCCGTCGGCCATCCAGCAGAGAGCCATCAAACAGATCATCAAAGGCCGAGACGTCATCGCTCAGTAAGCTCTCCGTGGTTTCTCTCACTAAACTGTTGCTTTATCTGCCAGACACATCTGAATCTGAACTCTCCCGTCTCTGCAGGTCTCAGTCTGGAACAGGAAAGACGGCAACGTTCTGCGTCTCCGTGCTGCAGTGTCTCGACATCCAGGTATTTATCTGTTTTCAATGAGCATCAAAAGTGTCAGTCAAAAGTTTGGACACACCGCATTTTTCTTTATTCCTTACTCTTTTCCGCATTTTAGAATAATAGTAAAGACTCAAAACTATGAAATAACACAAATGGAATTATGCAGCGACCAAAAAAGTGTTAAACAAATCAAAACTATCTTATATTTTAGATTCTTTGCCTTGATGGAAAGACAAAGGCTTTGGAAAGAAATTCATGCATAGGATCAACTTCACTATTTATATTTGACTAAGAAACTCATTTCAAGCATTTAAGCAGAAGCCTTTAGATCAAAATGACTTTAAGAGAATGAAACAGAACATTCAGTCTGACTGCAGTGTTTGTGTGATTTCTCTGTATTCATCTTTCGTTTTCAGTGTCCAGGTGATCACAGATGTATTCAAAGCAGCATCATAAGAAATGTTAAAATATAGAATACCAAAGGGGAAAGAAGAGAACTGTATCAGAGGAGGTGGAGAAGGAAAACTCCTCCATGTGTCTGCATGTCTCTCTGTCCGGGGCAGAAAGGGGGCGGAGCTTACAGGATACAGCTGTGATTACTATGTGATGATCCTCATTTCTGTACAAGGAATGAAAGTTAAATTATGTAAATTCTTGAATTTCCCAAATGAAGAAAGAATTACCAAAAAAAAAAAAACATAGTGCAAAATCCTAAGTTGGCAGAAGTACATCATCAGCATCAGTCTCCCAGCCCAGCGGTCCGTTGGGGGAAAACAGACATGAGGAAAGATCTGTGATCAGATTATTGATACTTTACTTTAGTGAAGTACAACACACAGCTGAGAGCAGATGGATTATCCTCCTGTCTAACTGTTCCTCTTTTCACTTAATGTTGGCTCAGACTTGTCTTAATTCAGAGGAGCGTTCACACTGTGAGACTTGGTCGATGTGTCGCTCTGTTTGGACAGATAGTGGGCGGGGCCTGGGGTAGTGGGCGGGGCCCGGGGGAGTGTTTCTGAGACACTTCTTCCTGCCGTCTTTCAAATAAAAGTTGTAGAGAACTGGGAAGCTTTGAACGGCTGGACTCTGTTGCCAGACCTGTTGTTCATGAAGAGCATCAGCAGAGAAGCCTTGACATGTGATTGGCTGTCTTGGCTAGTGACAGTCTGACCAACACACTGGGTCAACGCCGCAATGAATTCTGGTCATTGTTGTTCACTAACATGCTTTTGGTGCTTGAAGCATTAAATCCTTCTTTTTTTTTTAAACTTTATTGACAAGAAACAGCTTCATGCATCACAGCAGCTGAAACAGAAATGATCTTGGACGGCTGCTAATTTACCACATTATATTAGAAATACTGCGACTTACTCACACACACACACACACACACACACACACACACACACCCTCTGAGCTGCTGTGTCGTCCTGCAGGTGAGGGAGACCCAGGCGCTGATCCTCGCCCCGACCAGGGAGCTGGCCGGACAGATCCAGAAGGTAACCACACCCACACACCTCGCCCAGCCAATCACAACTGGCGGTTGGTACCATGTGCTGAGCTGTGTCCGTTCTGGTTGTTTACGTTTTGTGTGTGTGTGTGTGTGTGTGTGTGTGTGCGTGTGTGCAGGTCCTCCTGGCGCTGGGGGACTACATGAGCGTCCAGTGCCACGCCTGCATCGGAGGAACCAACGTGGGCGAAGACATCAGGAAGCTGGACTACGGCCAGCATGTGGTGGCCGGGACGCCGGGGCGCGTGTTCGGTCAGTCACACTACCAATCAATCAATCAATCAATCTATCTATCTATCAATCAGTCTAGCTTTAGTTATTATCGCTGAGGCCTGGAATGAGTCTGGAGCTCCACACGGGGAAAGTTGGGTCGCTGCAGGAATACAGCAGGGTGTGTTTTCTTGTTTGGGTTCAACACATTTTTTATTAGATTTTATTCAGGTTTTTATGTTACTTTTTTTTAGTTTTTTTTTATACTTCTTATTTTAGCTAACAGCTAGTCTCTGAAAGCCAAATTTAGGCTTTTGTTGATGATGGGACCGCTGATGAAGATGAAGATGGTGCTGCTGGTGTCCGGTGTGTCAGTGTGACCGAGGCAGCCAATAGGAAGCTGAGTTGTGTTTTTGTGTTTCCTCAGATATGATTCGTCGCAGGAGTCTGAGGACGAGAGCCATCAAGATGCTGGTGCTGGACGAAGCCGACGAGATGCTCAACAAAGGTGAGAGCCACTTCCTGTCTCTGCAGGTTTAAAGGAATCATCCTCTCTAACATGATAAAATATACAATAACTGAATAAAATCATCTGGAGCAGAGGAGACGAGGAAACTTTCTACCACTGATCCTGCTTCATCAACTCTGTTGAAGTCTTAATAGGATCTAATAGTTTGTAAAACACTTTCGGGTGGATTTTACCTTTAAAGTCCAGTAGCTGGTTTTCCATCCAAGTAGTTTTTTTGCGAAATGGGATTTATTGAATTAGAAAGGATGAATGAATGAGTCCAGTTTGATTAAAATTCCCTCAGTTTCGTAAAAAAAACTTGTTTGCTCGTTTGAGGCAGAAAAGGTTTTTGTCAATAAACATTTCATGGTGAAAAGCGACAGAAACTCGTCTGTCATGAAGCAGAGTGAAGACTTCCTGTTTTGAAGCCGATCGATTTGCTTTAATTCAGCCGATGGAAACAGAACGAACGACATTTCCAAAGCTCACTGTGATTCTCCTGCCAGCTGATGGAAACAAGACTTTTAACCCAGTTAAAATATAAATTTTCTTCTTCAGTATCTCTTGAGTTCTGCGTTCATCATCCACCAAGATCTGAGCTTCCTAACATTCAGTAACTGGAATAAAATGGAGCTTTTGGCTGCTGCATTTTCTATAGTGAAACAGGTCAGAGAGCTGCTGGGCGAGCGAGCTTCACTCTACACTGGAGAGAGAGAGAGAGATTCCAAAACACGCTCTGCTAGCTCAGTCTAGTTGGAACTAAATCACTTCTGTCATCATAGATTAGAGAGAGAGACAGAGAGAGAGAGAGAGGGAGAGACAGAGAGAGAGAGAGAGGGGGGGGAGAGAGAGAGAGAGGGGGGGGGAGAGACACAGAGAGAGACAGAGAGAGAGAGGGGGAGAGGGAGAGAGAGGGGGGGAGAGGGAGACAGAGAGAGAGAGAGAGAGAGGGGGGGAGAGACAGAGAGAGACAGAGAGAGAGAGGGGGAGAGGGAGAGAGAGGGGGGGAGAGGGAGAGACAGAGAGAGAGAGGGGGGAGAGGGAGAGAGAGGGGGGGGAGAGGGAGAGACAGAGAGAGAGAGAGAGAGAGAGAGGGGGGAGAGAGAGAGAGAGACTTCTGATTGGATGTCCCACTCTGACGTGTGAAAGTCGTTTTTAATCCGCAGCAAAACGAGAAATCAGCTGATAGAAACTAATTCAGATTCTCAGTTTCCTGTTGTTGTTTACACCAACGACGACAAAAAAAAACATGTTAATGAGAAACTGGATATTTTGGCTTCTCTGCTCAGGTTTTAAGGAGCAGATCTACGATGTGTACCGCTACCTGCCGCCCGCCACCCAGGTGTGTCTGATCAGCGCCACGCTGCCGCACGAGATCCTGGAGATGACCAACAAGTTCATGACGGACCCGATCCGCATCCTGGTCAAACGGTCAGTCCGCTGCTCTCTGGGACGCCGCTGAACCGTGAAAGATCAAAACCCGTAAAGGATCATTACATGAAACCAGATCTATAGAAGGAGTTTTAAGTAGAGATTTAAAAGATTCTACAGATTTATCAGCAGGTCGATCCAAAGTCTAACCAATCTATAATCTATATATCTAGAATCTAATATAATATGCAACATTTGATAATAGATCGATCTATCTATCTAAAAACACACCATGCTATGTAGGGGTTTCCAAATTGATGATTAGATGAATACATGTCCGTCATGTTTAACATGTCTGCTTTTGATGATGTCATCAAGTGACAGCCAATAGGACGTCCCTGTGTACGAGGTTTGAGTTCTCTCTCTCTCCCTCCTGCTCCCTCTCTCTCCCACTCCCTCTCTCTCTCTCTCTCTCTCCCCCCTCTCTCTCTATTCCCCCCCTCTCTTTATGTGTCTCTCTCTCTCTGTGTCTCTCTCCCTCTCCCCCCTTTCTCTCTCTCTCTGTCTCTCTCTGTCTCTCTCTCTATTCCCCCCCCTCTCTCTTTATGTGTGTCTCTCTCTCTGTTTCCCTCTGTCTCTCCCCCCACCCTCCTCTCCCTCTCCCCCCCTCTCTCTCTCTCTCTAGTCTCCTCTCCTCTCTCTCTCTCTGTCTCTCTCTTTCTGTGTCTCTCTCTCTCTCTGTCTCTCTCTTTCTCGCTCGTTCTCTCTCCTCCTCGTCCTTCTCTCTCCCCCCCTCTCCCTCTCTCTCTTCTCTCTCTCTCTCTCTGTTCCCCCTCCCCCTCTCTCTCTCTCTCTCTGTCTCCTCTCTCTCTTTCTGTCTCTCTCTCTGTCTCTCTCCTCTCTTCTCTCTCTCCTCTCTCTCTCTCTCTCTCCCTCTCTCTCTCTCTCTCTCTCTCCTCTCTCTCTCTCTCTCTCCCCCCCCCCCCTCCTCTCTCCTCTCTCTCTCTCTCTGTCTCTCTCTCTCTGTCCCCCCCCCCCCCTCTCTCTCTCTCTCTCTCCCCCCCCCCCCCTCTCAGTGATGAGTTGACTCTGGAGGGCATCAAGCAGTTCTTCGTGGCGGTGGAGAGAGAGGAGTGGAAGTTCGACACTCTGTGTGATCTGTACGACACGCTGACCATCACCCAGGCCGTCATCTTCTGCAACACCAAGAGGAAGGTGAGCTGAGCGACTGACAGCTGAGCGACTGACAGCTGAGCGACTGACTGCAGCTGAGCGACTGACTGCAGCTGAGCGACTGACTGCAGCTGAGCGACTGACAGCTGAGCGACTGACAGCTGAGCGACTGACAGCTGAGCGACTGACAGCTGAGCGACTGACAGCAGCTGAGCGACTGACAGCTGAGCGACTGACTGCAGCTGAACGACTGACAGCTGAGCGACTGACAGCTGAGCGACTGACAGCTGAGCGACTGACTGCAGCTGAATGACTGACAGCTGAGCGACTGACAGCTGAGCGACTGACTGCAGCTGAGCGACTGACTGCAGCTGAGCGACTGACAGCTGAGCGACTGACAGCTGAGCGACTGACAGCTGAGCGACTGACTGCAGCTGAGCGACTGACAGCTGAGCGACTGACAGCTGAGTGACTGACAGCTGAGCGACTGACCGCAGCTGAGCGACTGACCGCAGCTGAGCGACTGACAGCAGAGCGACTGACAGCAGAGCGACTGACCGCAGCTGAGCGACTGACAGCAGCTGAGCGACTGACTGACAGCTGAGCGACTGACAGCTGAGCGACTGACAGCAGAGCGACTGACAGCAGCTGAGCGACTGACTGACAGCTGAGCGACTGACAGCTGAGCGACTGACAGCTGA
This sequence comes from Centroberyx gerrardi, assembly GCF_048128805.1. Classification (NCBI taxonomy): domain Eukaryota; kingdom Metazoa; phylum Chordata; class Actinopteri; order Beryciformes; family Berycidae; genus Centroberyx; species Centroberyx gerrardi. The sequence goes on from NC_135999.1 coordinate 1,199,783, forward strand.
GCGACTGACAGCTTAGCGACTGACAGCTGGTCGTCAACAGCAACACAGTTGTAGTTTGGGGCTGGTAGAGTCCAGTCTGCTACAGGAAGTCTGTTCTAGAGCTCAGATCCACTTCCTGTTTCAGGTGGACTGGCTGACAGAGAAGATGCGCGAGGCGAACTTCACCGTCTCCTCCATGCATGGAGACATGCCCCAGAAGGAGAGGGAGTCCATCATGAAGGAGTTCAGATCCGGAGCCAGGTACCAGAACCAGAACCCTGTAGACCAGAACCAGAACCCTGTAGACCAGAACCAGAACCCTGTAGACCAGAACCCTGTAGAGCAGAACCAGAACGCTGTAGACCAGAACCAGAACCCTGTAGAGCAGAACCACCTGGAGCACAGCCTTGTTTTGCTGTAGTCCTGACTTCATATCATTTCTGTTAGCTGATTGGTTTATTGTCAGTAAACACTGACTCTGTTTTCAAAAGTGCCAAACGAGTAGCAATATTAGTAGTAGTAGTAGTAGTACTCTTAGTAGTAGAATTAGTAGTAGTAGAATAATTAGTAGTAGTAGTAGTAGTAGAATTAGTAGTAGTAGAATTAGTAGTAGTAGTAGTAGTAGTAGAATTAGTAGTAGTAGTAGTAGTAGTACTAGTAGTAGTAGAATTAGTAGTAGTAGTAGAATTAGTAGAATTAGTACTATTAGTAGTAGTAGAATTAGTAGTAGTAGTAGAATTAGTAGTAGTAGTAGAATTAGTAGTAGTAGTAGTACTAGTAGTAGTAGAATTAGTACTATTACTAGTAGTAGTAGTAGTATTTGATCATTTATCTGATGTATTGCTGTGTGAGTGTTCAGTTCAGTGTTGATTGAATGCATTACTCTTTGTCTCTGTGTGTCTGTGACTCTGTGTGTGTGTGTGTGTGTGTGTGTGTGTGCGCGTGTGTGTGTGTGCGCGTGTGTGTGTGTGTGCGCGTGTGTGTGTGTGTGCGTGTGTGTGTGTGTGTGTGTGTGTGTGTGTGTAGTCGTGTGTTGATCTCTACAGATGTGTGGGCCCGAGGTCTGGATGTTCCTCAAGTTTCCCTCATCATCAACTACGACCTGCCAAACAACAGAGAGCTGTACATCCACAGGTACACACACACACACACAATCACACACACTCACCTTTATGTAGTACATGTTCAAAGTAACCCAAAGTAACCTGGAACCCCCCCCCCCCCCCCCACTCTCTCTCCTGTCGCAGGATTGGCCGGTCCGGTCGTTACGGGCGGAAGGGCGTGGCCATCAACTTTGTGAAGAACGACGACATCCGGATCCTGAGAGACATCGAGCAGTACTACTCCACCCAGATCGACGAGATGCCCATGAACGGTACCGGGCTAATTGATAATTGATAATTAACATTAAACGGGAACTAAACTCCGAACCCAAATCTGTGGTGAAGCCTGATATCTAACGGTAAAGAGCAGGAAACTGAACTGGCCTTCTGCTATCTTCAGTTTCCTGCTTCTCACCACTAGATGTCAGGCTTCACCGGATCAGGGTTCAGGGTTTAGTTTCTGTTGAAGTGAGACTTGTTGACAGTTCAGTCAATTCCCGCACTCAACTTTCTCCACATACGTTCACAACTTCCATGTAACTTATTTCCACTGTTGATTTCCTCTGTTGTTCATTATTGTTTGTTTGTTTCGTCTGCAGTGGCCGACCTGATCTAGACGACGGGAAGCTGCTGAACCCCTTTACTTCCTGTTATTTCCTGGACTTCCTGTTTCATTTGTTGTTTTTTTTTAATAGTTTTAGGCCAGAGTCTGAATTTGTGGTGACTGTTGCTGCCGCTTTTTTGTAAATAAAGATCCTTTGGTTCCACATCCAAGTCTCAACTTCATTTAAAAAAACACATAAAAACTCCTTCAGCTGTTGCATCCTGCTGCTGTTTTGATCTCACACTCCCAGAACCAGGACACACACACACACACACACACACACTGCTGCTGACAGCTGATATTTTGTGCCACTGTTATTTAAATTTGACCATTTTCATGTCAAAAAATTCCCCAAAATGTAAATATTCAGTGTTTCCTGCAGAGTTTTCTTCTCATCGGGGAAAAGCCTCTGAAACATTTAGACAATAAAGCTCTCCACTGAAACCAGGAGGAGGAGAATAACTGAAAATTGAATATAAAGGTATGTGAGGCTTTATTTCTGGAAATGGTTTAGATACCTGGTTATAAAGCAGATTTGTTTATAGATTTCTTTTAAAATTTTATTGACCTCAGCTGAGATTTTTGGGGGGGTTTATTAGTTGCTTTTGTTCCCCTTTTAGTATTTTTTCTTTCTTTTTTTGTCAAGTTTTCAGTTTTGCTTTTTCCATTTATTCAAAATATCATTTTGGTTGGTGCTTTTATTTAGAAGGTTTGAGGTATCGGGCAGAGTAGGATATCCGTGTTTTCCTTCGATGTTTTCAGCTCTCACCTTGTGTCTCGACTCTCCTTGCCGCTGCTCTCTGGTGGATTTGGATCCCAGGCTCCCGGCCCACATGTGACTCCAGAGTGGAGAGTCTTACCTCTACACAATCTCTGTTCACCACCGGCCTGCTGGAGGCTGCAGCTCTGAACTGATCTGAGGTCTGTGGAAGAGGTTTGAACGCTGCTCACTTGCTTTTCCAGTCTTGGTATTGAACCCAGCTCTTTTCAACAGAGTTTATCAGCTGTTAGACTGTCCTGTAGTCTGAAGGTCTCAGGTTCAAGTCCAGCAGCTTCTCTTCAGTGTTTTTACTGTCAGTAAAGTGTAGAAATGACCTGAGGCTTCAGGCTGCAGATCAGAGCATCTGTGTGTTCATCAGTGAGCTGCTGTTATTATTTCAACCAGCTGACATGGTGGATTTCTTTCAGCAACAGGATGTCAGATACAGGCCAGTAGGGAAGCCACTCGGCCGAGCCGGTCCAGGCAGTCACAACTCAGGCAGGTTCCACTGCTCCATATTGATCGCTTTACTTTCCGTGCCGAGGAAACGACACGTAAACACAACAAACAGGTTGTGGTGCCTCGGTTCTGCTGTTCTGGGGGTTTGTTCTCCTTCACTAAAGTCTAACGCTGTGCAGCAGCGAGCCATAAAAGCAGATCTATTCCTCCAAAACCAAACTTATTGCTATGTCATAACATTTATAAACTTATTAATATTAATATGTGACTTTGACTGATTGAAATGAGCAACGCAAGTTCAGGCAGGAAACTCGAGCTGGCCGTCTTCAGCTGATTGGACTAACTCAGGCCTGTTCAAGTGAACCAATCAATCAAATTGTATTTATATAACTCATTTCGTACATTAAGAATGCAAAGCGCTTTACAGATAGAAAATACATAAAAGAAAACAAATAAAATTACTTTGAATAAAATGAAAGTAAAATAAATAAAATGAAATTGAATGCAATGAAAATAAAATAAGTAAAATTACATGAATAAAATGTGTTCTACTTTTGTTCCCAGCTCCTCCTGCTTACATCTTTTATGTTCTATATGGGGATAGTTTCTCTGAGATAGTTTCTCATAATTATGAGATGCTAAGTCATATTTTTGAGCTACTATCTCATAATAAATCATAATAAATCTCATATTTCTGACCTACACCAGCCACTTTATTAGGTACACCTGTCTCATCTGTTGCTGCAGCCCATTATCATAAGGGCCAACAACTCGTGTGTTCAGATGCTCTTCTGCACTCTACTGTTGTAAAGACTGTTATTGGAGCATGTGTGGCCTTTCTGTTAGCTTGAACCAGTCTGTCCATTCTCCTCTGACCTCTGACCTCTGACCTCTTTCATTAACAAACTGTTTTCAGCCACAGAACTGCGGCTCACTGGATGTTTTTGGTTTATCACCGTTCTCTCTAAACTCTAGAGACTGCAGTGCATGAAAATCCCAAGAGGGCAGCTGTTTCTGAGATGCTGAACTACCAGTCTGGCACCAACAATCGCACCAATCAGTCAAAGTTGCTTAGATCAGCATCTCGCCCATTCTAATGTTTGGTCAAACAAAAAACTAAACCACTTCACCATGTCTGCATGCTTTATATATTGAGTTGCAGCCACATGATTTCACTGTTTGGAGGAGCAGGCTGATTGTGTTAACAAGCAGGTATATCTAATAAAGTGGCCTGTGAGTGTCATAATTATGAGATACTATCTCATAAATATGACTTAGTATCTCATAATTATGAGATGCTAAGTCATAATTATTTTTTTAACAGGTGGCGGAAACGGGTTTCCATATCCATCCGTTTTAGCCGCGCATTCAAAAGCGTGAAAACAAGAACAAAGCCTCAAAATTCACAAGCAGAAATTGAAATACATCATTGATATGGGTAAATAAGCCTATATGTAGGCTATATCAACAGAAAAGTCATTGAATACTCCACTATAAGGTATTTAAAAAACATGACAGGCTCTTCAATCATCGTGAATTTACTGCATGGAATACCTGGAATGCGCTATTACGCACTAATCTCACATTTCCTATAGCCGAGCTTACAGTGTTATAGGCCTATAGTATTAGATATTAGGAAATAACCAGTATGGATAACATTTGTTAAAAGTCAAATATTTATACATTTATAATGAGCTCTGTCCATTAAATCCGTTTGGGAACGTTTTACGCACGCACTTTCTCTCCTCTCCTCTATTCCTCCGACCCAGACAACACACACACACTCACTGGATTTCTCTGAAGCGGCTCCTTGGCATGGTTTGTCTGAAAAAAGTGTTTCTGACTAGTAGCTGTCGATATTCATGTTTGGATCGTCCATGGAAATACAGGAGCGCAATATTGAATGCTTTCAGTTTATCCACAGACAGGCTGCCCCGAGCAGACAGAGTAGACATGTGCAGGAGCTCTGTTCGCCTCATCAGACTGTTGATCTATGGCAGTAATCATATGATATGTGTGAAATTACTTTACGTGGAGTTTTGATGGCGCGGACTTGATCAATGTTAAAAGGAGGAGAAAGAGAGGAAGAGACTTTCACCTGTCTGTCAGCGCCCTGCAGCCCGGTGTGCTGCTGTAAACTGGAGGTATGCTGCAGGAAGAAAATTGCAAAAAATGTGTTTACAATCCTAGTTTTTTTATTCTGAAAACACGGGCATTTAAAGCCCAAATATTTTGAAAAAGTCATGGAGGAATGAGACCACAGTATTTCCAGTGTTTCAGAAATGGAAATGGAAAATCTCAACGCCAGTCCATGCCCTGTCTAGTGTTAATAGAAAAAATACACCAAAATACTGGTATTAAAATGGTTAAAAAGCCTATGCAATGGGTTTTACATGGCGCGTTTACACGCGCTCTCCCCAAAGAATAGACTCTCTCTCTCTCTCTCTCTCTCTCTCTCTCTCTCTCTCTCTCTCTCTCTCTCTCTCGCTCTCTCTCTCTCTCATCTACTTTCACTTTCTCCTATCGGCGTGGCGCAGCAGGTTATTTCCACCATGGAAAGGTATTGTACAAACTCTTTACATTACAGTTTATAGTGTTTTATTCTTCAACCTGTTAATTCTTACTGTTGACTGATTTAACTGTAATAAGACGATCATACAGAAGAAGCCTCTGTTTGTGATCAGGAGGGTGAAACTCTGTTTCGGTTGGAAACATAAAACACTTTGCGACAGTTTGTGAACACATCAGTGTTTGAGTGTTAACGTTAACGTCCTGAACATGTAAATTAGTTGTAATGTTTTGAATCTGTTTTAATCAGAGCAGGAAGGCTCTTTAGTTCACTGTAGATGATGAGGTTAAATTTCACCATTTGATAGACGCATCATAAAACTACTTCCTGATTCTCTGCCACAGACTTCAGATTGGACTTTGATCCTGATGTTATTTTATATGGCTGTTTGTTCATGTTATTCAGGTCAAGACCTGTACTTATCAAAATTATATTGATATGTTATCTGATCATCTTTCCATCCAGTTACTTTATATTTCAATAAAAGCAGGAGGATAAAATACATGCTGCTTAATGCAAGGGCGTCACTTTGTGTTGAAAAGTGGTGGGGACATAAGGGCTCAGATGAAAAAACATTTTTTAAACGGTCTTCAACATATGCGATTTAGGCAATGTAATGGGGGGATCGGCATGAGGTCAGAGTAGATAATTATGGCGAGAAAAAAAATTGCATAACGGCGCATCAAAAGGGCAAAGCCTAGCTACTACAGAGTCGACAATATGAAAATACTCAGCATAAAACGCACAACAACGTCGACCGCACAAGTACAGTCATCCATATGCATCACACCCACAGCTGCAACTCCATGTCAATCCAACAATGCCAATATCACATCTGCTGTAGAAAGCACCAGTGCATGAAGACCTGGCTTCGCTCTTCAAGGTCACAAACCCGACTCAGCAGCGTGGCTGTTCGTCATGTTCACAGAGAGAGAGTAAATGATACCTATGGCTTAATGCACTTCATAGACTTTCACTGTATTCTAACATGTTTCTACTACAACACATACTTTTAAAGGTTTATTCCACTAAAACACTGTTGCTCCTACTACTGCTTTGTAAACATTTAAAGGCATATTCCACTTAAACACTACTTCTGCTACTATTTGTACTTTTAAAGGTTTTGTCTGTGAAAGCACTAGGCCTATTACTACTACGACCACTCTACTTTTAAAGGCATATTCCACTAAAACACTACTTCAACATATTTATACTTTTAATGGTATACTCCGCTACTATTACTGCTATTACTAGTACTGCCACTGGGCTACTCATATTTTTAAAGGTGTACTGCACTGAAACACTATTTCAACTGCAATTCATACTTTTAATTCTGCTAGAACTCTGTTACTGCTGCTGCACTGTTTTTAAGAGACTTTTATTGCTACACATTGATCTATAGAGTTGAATGTAGGAGAGTCAGAAGAGAAATCTGGTGGTCAAATTGTAAACAACTTTAAAAGATTAACTCAGTTAATAAATTAATCTGATGAACCTGTCATGCTGAAACAAGCACACTTAAAATAAATTCTTCAGAAAAAGTAAACTCTTCTAGTTATTATTATTCTTTCATGCACTTTTTAGCAAGAGTACCTAGCTGCAGACAAAATGGCGGCCCTCCAGCGGCCCTCCATGCCTCCATCGGCGGCCTCCGCCATTGACATGGTATCACGTGACCTCACGAGTGGAAGTGGTTCTTATTTGTGTTGATTTTTCTCATGACGGCGCATGTGCGTAATCCGCATTTGGTTATGTTAAAGTTTGCAATTTAGCATACAGATTTTACAAACATACAAAGTTTATTATTTCATTGAAATATCTTTAAAAAGCCTTCTTTTTATTCAGTTTTAAATTGAAATGATTCATTAAACAACTGATTATAAACAATTTATTAAACAATGTGGATGATATATATGTAGAGCAGGGGTCTCCAGCCTGGAAGAGCCTGGGAGCTACTGATGAAAGAAGATGGATCTTATGGCCCCATAGTGCTGAGGGTCACAGATGGGACTGGTTCTTACCTACTCACCTACTCACCCACTCAACTACTCTACTACAATCTACTCATTGCATTTGTTTTCTCATAGGCAAAATAGCTAGGATATCTAAAATGGATAACTTTCAAATAATTAAATAATACATTTTTAATTCATAAATAATTCAAATAATTTTATCAGAGCCATACATAAAAATGCTCTCAACCACTCACAGAAAGCATGTATCCTAAGATTCTTACCTCTCTTGATTAGATAGTACCATATTTATATAATGTTAGGCATTTTAATTATGAGTGAAAGACACATTGGGCCTATAGCTTGTCAGATTGATTCAGCCTCACCATGTTGACTTTCAGAGAATTCCTGGTGAGCTAAAGCAGACAGAGAGCTGCTGTCGATGTCGCCTAGAGTCTACCAGGATTGACTTGATGATGTTCTGACCTGAGATGGTTTTTTGTCTTGTGTATGGATATGGTGTTTGTATATTTTTGTGAATTTTGTGCAGACGTAAGATAATCAAATGTTGCGTCCCTGACTGCAAGCCGAGTGAGCGACCCTTCACTAACTTTAAGAAAAATGGAGAAAATTGTCTTAAAGGATAAGGCTGGTGTTTTTAATGCATTGCTTACCATCAACAAATCCTATGAAAATAAGAAAATCAGCAATGATTTTGATTTGCCTGCAGCATATTTCATCATCACGATGCACCGGGCCGGCCGACTTTTTCCTCAAACAACTTAATAAGCCGGCCATAAACACATTTGCGATCTCAGGAAAGTAGTTCCGTAGCACAGAAAATAGTCCCCGGCGTAATGAAGAATTTGTTCCCATTTGAGTTTGATTTGGTAATAACTACAACAGTCTGACTTTTCGTGGTAACAGTTAGCGATTTTTAAAATGTAAACTATGTCTTTGTGAGCTGTATTTAAAGGTTTTTAGCTTACAATTGGAGCCAATGACTTCCGGGTTGACGGCTAAAAACGATACGTGGGAAGTCAGAAAGTAACCGGAGGAGAGCAAACACATTGTTGATTTTGTTATTTTCATAGGATTTGTTGACGGTAAGCAATGCATTAAAAAACACCGGCCTTATCCTTTAAGGCTTTATTAGTGCAAATTTCTCATGGGCATAATTTGGTGCCAACTTTTACAAAGTTAACATGTTTATTATAAACTTTTCAAATGATAAAATAACGATGTAACAAAGTGATAAAGTCCACAGGCTGACATTCAATAAACAGTCTCCTGTGGCCATGGTGAGCTCAGCCTGGTACCGGCTGGATCCTTCAATCTCCACAGTTTTGATGCTAATCTGAAAAACACAAGTTAGCTCATGAACCAATCATCGACTGAGCATCAGAACTGAGTAGCTAACCCATTAGCCAGCTAACGTAACGTGATTCAAACACTGTTTGCACTCGACAGTAGGCTATGATATCCATTTCAAACTCATTAAACGCAGCGGAGCCTGATAATTTCAAGTCAAGTCAAGTCAAGTTTATTTATATAGCCCTTTATCATAAGCATGTCTCAGAGGACTTTACAGAGAATGTGTCTAGCTAGATCTAACTAAACACAATCAGTGGTAAACAAAATTATGTAGGACAAACATAATGAAAAACACAAGTTAGGTAGGAGCAGATTTAGCATGACAAACAATCTACCTATTCTATATAGCCTAACCTACCCGGCACCCCAGCCTTAGACCCTAAATGCACACAAGGAAAAACTCCCAGGAAAAACCTTAGTGGGAAAACTTGGAGGAAAACAGCTGCACACAGAACACACAGGGTCAGAGACACGATAGGTGGGAGCAGCATCAGGGATGAGACCGAGGCCGGCGCTGACGGCCACTGGACTGCACCAGAAATTTCAGGATTAACTATATCCTAACATCATATTAATCAAATCAAATATTTAAAATAGTGCTCACAGGACCTGCAACAACAAGACTAAAATAAGTTAGCGAAGGTTAAATGCTTCGAGCCATGTGGCATTTTCAAATTCATTATCTCCATATCAATATAGCCTACTCTCTCTGGGCTGTTCGATAAAAGTTTGAATAAAAACGAAATAAGAAATAGAAAAGTCAACAGACTTTGTATTCTTAATAAATTCTTAATAAATTTGTATATTACCTCTGCAAACTTCAAAATAACCAAATGTCGATTAGGCGCACGCACCAAACGCCGGCCTTCATGAGAAAAAAACACGAAGAAGAACCACTTCCTCTGTTGAGGTCATGTGACATCATGTGACATCATGCCAACGGTGGAGGCCGCCGATGGAGGCATGGAGGTCCACTGGAGGTCCGCCATTTTATCTGCAGCTAGGTCCCTCTACTTTTTAAGAGATAAATCTTGTATCAGTGAAGCTCACAATGCTATTCAACCTTTCAAATGTTCACTGTATTACATTTACAATTAGCTCTATTTAAGGTATTTCACTGACACTCTTATCTAGAGTCACTTCCTTCACTTATGAGTGTATCAGTAGAATAAGCTTCAATCACCCAAAATTACAAGAGAAAAAAATAAAGGAGGGCAAAGGTCAGGGCCGCTGTGACCTTACAATATTCCTGTTAGCCTGGAACAATCATGTAAGAGAGAGTAGAATAAGAGTTAAGGAGAGAGAGAGGGGGATTTTATTTAGAGAGCAAATAGCATGAGGAGAGAGGAGAAATCACTCAGTGAGAAGAGGGCAACTTTATTATTATTATTATTATTATTATTATTATTGTGGTGTGCTGATACTTGTTGTGTTCAGACCTAGCTGGTAGTTTCTGGGTATCCACCTGCTGCTGTGGCTGCTTCACTAAAAAGTGAATTTCCTGCCTTAGTGTTCTTCTTCTCTGTCTACCAGGATCCAGCAGGAGAGACCAGACTCTCCTCAACCCAGCTGTGTGTCCATGAAGAGCGACCAGTCAAAGGAAGGCTTTATTAATTTTAAAGATGAACACCATTCTTCTGAAAAGAAGTAAGTTGTTCTTAGCATGAAAATGTTACTGTATTCATGTTTTAACTATTACTTATGTAGAGAAGGTTTGCTGAGCATGCATGATCTTTTTCAGCATTACACTTCTTCACATACAGCAATATATTTGTTATGGTTTATGTGGAAAAACAGTAAATGTACAGATTTACTAACCTGATATTCAGACTGAATATCCGATCTGGTTCCACTCCATTATTCAGCCTCAGATTTCCTCCTCATTAGCCGTTTTCTGTGTGGGGAGGTTGATTTTCCCCAAACCAATCACTAGTGACTGATGTGTCCGGCCGCTCTGACGTTACTTCAGTCACATGATGCTGCAGCCAGTTAGTCGATTTTGACTAAAATATCATCTTTGTAAAGACAATCTGTTGGTTAAGGAGGTGATTTCAACAAATCTATTCTGCCGAAACACCGATGAAAAACCATTGCACGAACGGTTCAAACTTTAGTCCCGCCCACAAAGGTGCTGATTGGCTCGATTGTTTCTCCAAGCGAGAACAAACCGTTGACGAGGGAAACTCCAGACTCTAGCTCCTTTCACACATGAAACCTGAAAAATTGCCAGATTAATTTTTCCGGTAAAGACATGCCTTTCTGCTTTTTTAAACATAATGCTGCCATTCACACAATACTGGCAATACCGTTAAATTCCTCTGTTGTAATTTCCTGGAAATTACGTTACCTTTGCACCAGAGTCACTGCAGTTTGAAAACATGGAGGGCGAATTAGATGCTGGCTAATCTCGCCATCCGCCCGGACGCTGAGGAGCTTCTCTTATTTCCACGTCTGTCCAGTTCGACTGGCTCACACAGCCGGGCAGCAGAGCGTCCTGCGTCAGAGCGTCCTGAACGTTCTGCTGCTCGTGCCGGTAATGTTCTGGCATCGTTCACACTAGGGGTGGAGCCGAATCCGAATACGGTATTCGGAAAAGCACAAATAGTGGGTTTTTACGAATATTTATTTCGTACAAATATTTTAAAAATTATTTGTTTTCGGGAAGAAAAAAAAAATATGTCAAATAACAGCGCGCAGGTCGGGACTCGTAGGTTACATCGCTGTCTCCGTCTCTCTCCTCTGCTCCGCTCTGCTGTCTGTCTTGTGTCATAAATGTATAAATAGCTGCAGGTCTGTGTGTTTGTTGGAGTTGATCTTTGGCTGAGTGGTCAGCGCAGTCGTCCATGGTCTGGGAGACCGGGATTCAAGACCTGCTGTCGGAACCCTCCTTTGCAGAATAGTTTATTGAAGAACACTTATTTTAACACTTTAATATCCTAAAATTAGAAGTGTAATAAAAACAAAAACAGGATCGCTACGCCTATTTCCACTTTTATTCGAATACAAATACAAATAATTTTGCTGCCTCAACAAATACAGATACAAATACAAATACTGGGCTCTCTGCACATCCCTAGTTCACACATACGGTCAATACGGAACTTTACCAGAAACGTCTTGAGCGATGAAATTGGCGGAACTCATTTACCGGCATTTCGACACCGGCTCCTATTCACACAGGACCCTGTGCCGTTAAATTTACAGAACAGACTGCACGTGTGAAAGGGGCTTCTCTGAATCACTTGACAAAATCTGAAAAGTGGGCGGGACATGATTCAGGAGTCTGGAACCAGAATACAGATTTACCGGTCAATCTGTACATTTCCCAACATTGTGGTGAGTGAACACATGGACCGGTCAATTTGAATATTAACCGACAGGGTGGTGCATGTATAGCCCGGTCAGTCTGTACCAGCGATGTGGTAAATGTACACAACACATCCCGCATAGCCCAGTTTGTCTGCACATGCCCCGTTTCACATGTAAACTACTTACATTTACCAGATGTTTGCAGATTCCCCTCCCTGCTTGTAGTTCAGCGAGCTCTCAGAGCCTGACTCCAATGTGAACAAGACACACGTGTTTTATGTGTGTTTCTCATTTTCTCTCCAGCAACTGCCAACCTGCTGGTTAAAAGCCGGTCTGTCTAATTGTTTTCTACCATCAGCTCTGTTTGTCCATCCTGTGTTTCTATCAGGATCCAGCAGGACAGACCAGACTCTCCTGTACCCAGCTGTGTGTCCATGAAGAGTGACTGGTCTATGGGTCATCCTATTAACTTCAAAAATGGACATCAGTCTACTGATAAAAGGTAAAAAATTATAAACTGATGATGAAAACAGATGGGTTTGTTATTAAGGCTAAAGGCATTAAATCTGAATCTGAATCTATTTATGGATCAGGCCTTTTCTGAAAAACTATTCAAGTATCAGCTGTTAGCCTCATGTATATGGACGTGGGTTCTCATGTAGACTCATGGTTTTGAATTTTGGCGGCCTTGGTCATGTCTATGAGCTAAGATACTGATCCAGGGGCAGAGCTAGACTCTCAGCACAGAGGGGGCGGAGCATTCTTGAGGGGCCCTTCTGATAAAGTCATTTTAAAATTCACAACTGTAAAATAGCTGATATATCCTATCCTATCCATAAACACAAATTGTCACTTATTGAGCCAAGCAAGCCAATGTCTAAGAAAACATACAGTGAAGCCACTTTGTCAGACAAGCTTGTTCTGAAGAACAAAAAAAGAAAACAGGTTGCCAGTCGTTCAAATGTTTCAGCACCGAGGACAGTGCACGGTTCAGCACCACAGCGACACCACCACACTGTTGCTGTCACTATACTATACTATACACTATACACTATACAAACACTATACAAGGCATATTCAAATATAAAATAGACACGGCGGTCTATAACAATTACAAGGCCTATTCAAATACAAAGTAGACAGTAACACCACAGGCAGTGACACAGATAGGTGCCGAGATGCGGTAAGCATGGAGTTGAACAACAGATTAATCTAACATTCTGACTGATTTCTTCATAACCAAAATTTAAGTTAATAAAGACTAATTATGGATGTTTCACTCACCAGTTGTTGTCCCTGCTCAGCCTGCTGTAGTTTAGTGTAGTCCATTTGTGTAACATCCTCCATAGAACAAAATAATCCGAACAGGTTAACGAACTTTGTACATATCATGATGTTCCCTTTTTAAAACTTAATCCTCCTCTCCTTCATGGTGGCAAACCTGCCAACCACTTTGTCTTTATCATTGTTTATGTCCCGCTCAACACACAGCAAAGTGAGGCTGGATAGTCTGGCCTCATCCATGCATGAACGCAAATAGCTCTTAATGAGCCTCAGACGGCTGAAACTTTGTTCGGCACTGGCACTGCTGATGGGAATGGTTCACGGACACACATAAATTAGGCTATAATGAACAAGACTAGGTCAAAACCTAGTATATGGCTGGACCGTGTATGGGTGTACCACGTGCCACGGCCGACCAATGGTGTAACTAACTCCACTGTTAATATACAAAATAATAGTCCATACATCCATACTGATCTCCGTTCCAGCGTGTCCCGTCTCCTCTCTCCACCGCTGTCCTCTCCACCGCGCCCATAGGCCGCATTGATCCTCCCGATCCAAGCCCCGTTCGCTCTGGTACCCATCCGTGCCGAAAACGGCGTTCGCCGGACACCCGGTGACGCATCGGCGTTGGGACCCCCACCGAAATCTCAGCCGGATCACCGGGAACAAATCGGCGCTCAGCTATTGGCACTGGCCGGAACCGTGCCCCTGGGAAACTCCGGGAAGCGTTGGCAGTAAGCCTTCGGCGCGGCGAAACCTCCATGCTTGTCTGTGTCTCTCTCTCCGCCGACAGAACAGAGGGCTGTCAGGTGGACAGAGCTCGCGCATATGCATCAAAATAAACGGCGATATGATATAATTGTATAGATTCTACTTTAGCTTCAGTTAGCTTCAGCTTACATGCATGATATTGGTCAGCCTGCTTACTGTGTGGGAGAAACGAGCTACCTCCCGATCTCAGCGGAGAAACAAGATGGCGGAGAAAACGAAACTTAAGTTTCTGGCTCTGTGATCCTATGATGTGCCACGTGCCACGGCCGACCAATGGTGTAACTTCATCACTCAGTCAGTCAGTGACAGACATTCACATTTATAGGGCTGGCCCCACTGTTGCGGTCCAGCCAAAAAGTAGCTCAGTAGGGGGGCCCCTACTGAGCGTGGGCCCTGGGGTGGTCGCCCCCTCTGCCCCCGCGGTCGCTCCGCTACTGTACTGATCTATCTAGTCTGTTACTGGTAGCCTGGCTGTGTGGCGGAGGAGGGGCCACCTGTATCCCAAGGAATAGTTCACCCAAAAATGAAAGCTGTGAGTGAGGAAAATCTAGGAGATAATGAGATAATATTTACCTTTCTGGAACTCTAAAGAAACGCTCTCCATTCACTCCAGTTGTTTTGCAGAAGGCTGATATGAAGCTGTGCCAGCTAACTCACTGTGTGTTATATTGACATACAAACTTCACCAGTGTTTCAACTGACATGAGGGGAGGAGATGATGACAACAATTTCATTTGTGGGTGAATTATTCCTTTAAGTGTCCATAACTGTAGAACATTGAAACATTTGAATCCTGTGCTCTTATGTGATTGAGTGAATTCAAATATTATTATTATAATATTATCAAGTATTTAAAATGTGTGTGTGTGTGTCATAATATGACCTAATATCTGATGTTTTGTTTTTTCCCAGAGTTCACCAGGAGAGGTCAGAGGTTCCCAGTGGTCAGTCTGCCCAGGAGCATCAAACAGACCTGGACTCCATATTTAAGGTGTGTAAATGAACAACAACACCTTTTACTTCACCAACAAGTGAAATGCAAAACAATCATATATTATTCTGTTCCAGCTGCTGGAGGAGAACATCGTCACCTTTGTGAAGAACGAGCTGAAAAGGTTCCAGAGGGCTCTGAGTCCAGATTACCCAGAATGCTTAGACAGGCAGAGGGAGGATGAGGAGTTGGTGGACGGTGAGGAGGAAGAGCAGAGGAGGAGCAGAAAGGCTTTTCTGAAGATCACACTGCAGTTCCTGAGGAGAATGAAGCAGGAGGAGCTGGCTGACTCTCTGCAGAGCAGTAAGAGGCTTTTAACAGGTTTAACATGATGGAAAGGGGAGATGGTGGAAAATGGGAGATTTATGTCTGTTAGAGCCAGTTTTGTTTTTGTTTTCAAGACAATGACGCCACCTATAGGTGAAAGATTGGCAAAAGAATATAAGAGCAAATAACTTGTGGCGCCCCAGCTAATTCATTTGAATCAGGTGTGCAAGCCGTAGCTGGAAGACGCCGTCGAGCCACAGTTCTCAACCGCAACAAAGAAAGAAAGTAGAATATAAACGAAACAAGTGTAAAGAAAGGAGTTATTAGAGAGAGAAGAACATTTTATTTGAGTTTTGCTCCTTTTGATTTCATTTGACTTGTAAAGGCCTGTTTTATTTTTCTGAATGTATTTGAGTCATTCTTTGTTCGGAACAAGCCAAATAATCCAAGCCAACAAGAACACAAGATCAACAAATTGTGAGTAGCCTACCTGCGTGTTGGAACTTTACGGCGTATAGTGGCTATAGTTTTAAATAAAAGAAGCCATAACAATGTGCAAACTCTGCTGTAAATCTAAACATTTGCCAAACGAGATCTATTCTTTTCAAGATTGAAAGGTAAATGAGCACAATCCCTCTGGATAATCTGGTAAAATGATTAATTTGTTAATGTGAGTGTAATACGCTGAACCTGCACCACACTGAGCTGCACACACAGTCAGGACCTGTTTGTCCACTCACCAGTGATGAGCTGAAGAGATGCCATGGAGTGGAGATATATATACATTTACCAGGAAATGTTCACATTTCTCATGTTTACCAAAACATCCACTCATTGATGTTATTTGTTCTTTGTTCTTTCAGAAACTCTTGCTGCCATCTGCCAACGTGAACTCAAATCCAGTCTGGAGGAGAAGTTTCAGTGTGTGTTTGAGGGGATTGCTAAAGCAGGAAACCCAGCACTTCTGAATCAGATCTACACAGAGATTTACATCACAGAGGGAGGGAGTGGAGAGGTCAGTGATGAACATGAGGTCAGACAGATTGAAACAGCATCCAGGAAACCAGCGAAACCAGAAACAACAATCAAATGTGAAGACATCTTTAAACCCTTACCTGGAAGAGATAAACCAACCAGAACATTGATGACAAAGGGAGTGGCTGGCATTGGGAAAACAGTCTTAACACAGAAGTTCACTCTGGACTGGGCTGAAGACAAAGCCAACCAGGATATACAGTTCACATTTCCATTCACTTTCCGAGAGCTGAATCTGCTGAAAGGGAAAAAGTACAGCTTGGTGGAACTTCTTCATCACTTCTTTACTGAGACCAAAGAAGCAGGAATCTGCAGGTTTGACAAGTTCCAGGTTGTGTTCATCTTTGACGGTCTGGATGAGTGTCGACTTCCTCTAGACTTCCAGAAGAACGAGATCCTGACTGATGTTACAGAGTCAACCTCAGTGGATGTGCTGCTGACAAACCTCATCAAGGGGAAACTGCTTCCCTCTGCTCGCCTCTGGATAACCACACGACCTGCAGCAGCCAATCAGATCCCTCCTGAGTGTGTTGACATGGTGACAGAGGTGAGAGGCTTCACTGACCCACAGAAGGAGGAGTACTTCAGGAAGAGATTCGGAGATGAGGAGCAGGCCAGCAGAATCATCTCCCACATCAAGACTTCACGAAGCCTCCACATCATGTGCCACATCCCAGTCTTCTGCTGGATCACTGCTACAGTTCTGGACCATGTGTTGAAAACCAGTGAGAGAGAAGAAGACCTGCCCAAGACCCTGACTGAGATGTACATCCACTTCCTGGTGGTTCAGTCCAAACAGAAGAATGTCAAGTATCATGGGAGAGCTGAGACAGATCCACTCTGGACTACAGAGAGCAGGGAGATGATTCTCTCTCTGGGAAAACTGGCTTTTGAGCAGCTGGAGAAAGGCAACCTGATCTTCTATGAAGCTGACCTGACAGAGTGTGGCATTGATATCAGAGCAGCCTCAGTGTACTCAGGAGTGTTCACACAGATCTTTAAAGAGGAGTGTGGGCTGTACCAGGACAAGGTGTTCTGCTTTGTCCATCTGAGCATTCAGGAGTTTCTGGCTGCTGTTCATGTCATCGTCTCATTCATCGACTCTGGTGTCAATCTGATGTCAGAACCACAATCAACCTCCAGAGACAAATCTCAGGTAAATCACCTCTACCAGAGTGCTGTGGACAAGGCCTTAGAGAGTCCAAATGGACACCTGGACTTGTTCCTCCGCTTCCTCCTGGGTCTTTCACTGCAGACCAATCAGACTCTCCTAAAAGACCTACTGACACAGACAGGAAGTAGCTCACAGACCAATCAGGAAACAGTCCAGTACATCAAGGAGAAGATCAGGGAGAATCCCTCTCCAGAGAGAAGCATCAATCTGTTCCACTGTCTGAATGAGCTGAATGACCGTTCTCTAGTGGAGGAGATCCAACAGCACCTGAGTTTTGGAAGTCTCTCCATTGTCGAACTCTCCCCTGCTCAGTGGTCGGCTCTGGTCTTCATCTTACTGTCATCAGAAGAAGAGCTGGACGTGTTTGACCTGAAGAAATACTCTGCTTCAGAGGAGGCTCTTTTGAGGCTGCTGCCAGTGGTCAAAGCCTCCAATAAATCTGTGTAAGTTCATAGAAAACTGAATAGATTCAATATATGTTGTGATATCTTACACAGGAGAGAAAAAAATTATATTTTAAAGTCCTTGTTTGTCTTCATCACTAATTCTCCTTCAGGCTGAGTGTCTGTCAGCTGTCAGAGAGAAGCTGTGAAGCTCTGGCCTCAGTTCTCAGCTCCCAGTCCTCTAGTCTGAGAGAGCTGGACCTGAGTAACAACGACCTGCAGGATTCAGGACTGAAGCTGCTCTCTGCTGGACTGGGGAGTCCACACTGTAGACTGGACACTCTCAGGTCAGGATCACTGTTACTGTTCAACTGACGACCATTTAAATTCTGCTTTACATGCACATTCATGTCAGTGAAAATACCTGAACTCTCATTTTCCTGCTGATGTGATTTTTGAAACCAGCTGAGAAACCAACATTTAGCTCTACTTTCTATCCTCTGTGAGAATATTTCATTATTTCCTCTCCTTTCTGCCTCTGTTGTTGAAACCTAAAATAAATTCTGTCACAAATTGAGCCGAGAACTGAAATGCAAACCCGATCATTGCGTCAACTGTTATTGTATTGGAGATCATAATTAATTTCAGAGCAGTGCACTAATGAGAAAATCCAACATGTAACTCTTTTTAAACAAAGAGTTTACACTGAGAGCTAGGATGTCTTTTTCAAAAAACCTGTACAAAAGCAATTTGCAAGAATAAACAAATCAACAACAAACTAGTGCTGGGTGTTATGGCTGAAAATGTTATCATGATTTAAATTTTCATATCAGTCTATAGGGTTTGATCACAATATGTAAAATCACTATTTCTGTCAAGTTTAAGGTGTTAATTTTTCTCTTGAATAAAAGTTGAATAGATCAGTCAACTTTCATTTGAAACACTTCTTCATTGCTAGAATAAAACTAAATAAAACAGACAAAAAAATAAAACAGACAAGCGGGAGTGAATACAGTCTTATTTTCCAACACTATAGCCTTATATAATCTTTAAATAACGAAACAAAGCAGTGAAAGCCCGTTCTTCCGGTTCTTCCAGTATGACCTGAACAAAGCAGAAACCCAGCAGCCAGCACAGGGATGTAAAAGTGAACTGAGTGGACCGAAGTGCAGAGACAGAAACTCAAGACAAAGAATAAACTGAAAACTGTCTTTACTTCCAAAATGCTGTTGAACAAAACAGCAAAACAAAAATTCAACTATTCTTGGTATCTCAGGTCAAACAACTGGAGAACTCCAAGACTGAGCAAAGAGCAACTGAGGGAAGCAACTTAAATATCAAACCAAGACACAGGACAGAGCAACTAAGGGAAGCAACTTAAATATCAAACCAAAACAAAGGACAGAGCAACTAAGGGAAGCAACTTAAATATCAAACCAAGACACAGGACAGAGCAACTGAGGGAAGCAACTTAAATATCAAACCAAGACACAGGACAGAGCAACTGAGGGAAGCAACTTAAATATCAAACCAAGACACAGGACAGAGCAACTGAGGGAAGCAACTTAAATATCAAACCAAGACACAGGACAGAGCAACTGAGGGAAGCAACTTAAATATCAAACCAAGACAAAGGACAGAGCAACTGAGGGAAGCAACTTAAATATCAAACCAAGACACAGGACAGAGCAACCGTTCTGTTGCCCTGTTCGTTCAATATTGATTGTTTTAATTCAATGCCTTGTGGCATAATTCTTTTGAAATTCTGTGTTTGTGTTGGACAACAGTGCTCCTGTTTAACTGAAGCTACGTAAAACACTACAGTGAAGGAAGTGAAGAAATGTTGAACTCAATCGTCATGGCGGCAAAAACTAGGAAAACAAGGTCCAGGATGAAAATAACTGGAATTATACTTTAAAGGATAAGACTGGTGTTTTTTAATGCATTGCTTACCGTCAACAAATCCTATGAAAATAACAAAATCAGCAATGATTTTGTTTTGCCAACAAATCTCGTCCATGTAGCCGGTGCCCAATAAAGCCTCATGTCCCAGCAGCCATAGAATATTAAAAAAACGATTAAAAACCCGTCACAGAGCCATGCTGCTGCTCTGCAGCATATTTCATCATCACGATGCACCGGGCCGGCCGACTTTTTCCTCAAACAACTTAATAATCCGACTGTAAACAAGTTTTCCACCTCAGGAAAGTAGTTCCGTAGCACAGAAAATAGTCCCCGGCGTAATGAAGAATTTGTTCCCATTTGAATTTGATTTGGTAATAACTACAACAGTCTGACTTTTCGTGGTAACAGTTAGTGATTTTTAAAATTGAAACTATGTCTTTGTGAGCTGTATTTAAAGGTTTTTAGCTCACAATTGGAGCCAATGACTTCCGGGTTGACGGCTAAAAACGATACGTGGGAAGTCAGAAAGTAAACGCATTGTTGATTTTGTTATTTTCATAGGATTTGTTGATGGTAAGCAATGCATTAAAAAACACCAGCTGTATCCTTTAAGAGAGAAACTCTGCTGTGGTCGTTATTGAAAGTTATCAAGTGGTTTTTAATTCAAAATCAAGGAAAATTTGACTGTGTGTGTGTGTGTGTGTGTGCAGGCTGGCAGGCTGTCTGCTCACAGAGGAAGGCTGTGCTTCTCTGGCCTCAGCTCTGAGCTCCAACCCCTCCCATCTGAGAGAGCTGGACCTGAGCTACAATCATCCAGGAGCCTCAGGAGTGAAGCTGCTCTCTGCTGGACTGGAGGATCCACACTGGAGACTGGACTCTCTCAGGTATGGAGAGGCAACGTCTGCTAGAAGGCTGAGAGTCACACACATTTTCTCTGTCACACTGAGAAGATGAGGAATACTGTTTACTGTTTAATGGAGGATATGAGTGGAAATCCTTCATATTGAAGGTTATTAAATGTCCATGTTTCCATCATCAAAAATCTATTAATCTGACTTTGTTTATTCCCCAGTGTGGACCATGGTGGAGTGCAGTGGCTGAAACCAGGTCTGAGGAAGTGTAAGTGTGTATTTAGTTTGATTCATGAAAACAAAGCAACACACATTCAACTACTGATAGAAAATCCATCTACACCACAGTATGTGACGTCCATTCATTCAGATCTTACTGAGAATCAGGATAAATTATGATTAAAGTGCTAAGAAGTTAATTGTCAAACTGTTATTAAATCAACAAATAATTAGAGCAGGTGTATTAGATGAGAAGCTGCTGCTGTATTGAGTCTTGTTCTCTCATCAGATGCCTGTGAACTCACACTGGACCCAAACACAGCACACAGAAACCTCTTCCTGTCTGAAGACAACAGAAAGGTGACAGAGAGAGAGAAGCAGCCATATCCTGATCACCCAGAGAGATTTGACTGCTGGCCTCAGCTGCTGTGTAGAAATGGTCTGACTGGTCGCTGTTACTGGGAGGTCGAGTGGACAGGAGTGGTTGATATAGGAGTGACTTACAGAGGAATCAGCAGGAGAGGAAACAGTAATGGCTGTGGGCTTGGAAGGAATGAAAAGTCCTGGAGGCTGTTCTGCTCTGATGTTAGTTACTCTGCCTGTCACAATAACAGATCAGCAGACATACGTTCCCCCCCCTCCTCCTCTGGCTCTGACAGAGTAGCAGTGTATCTGGACTGGTCTGCTGGCTCTCTGTCCTTCTACAGAGTTTCCTCTGACACACTGATCCACCTCCACACCTTCCACTCCACATTCACTGAACCACTCTATCCTGGGTTTGGGTTTGGGTTTGACTTTGACTCCTCAGTGTCTGTGTGTCAGATAGAGGGAGAGAGAAACACTCATACAGCTGACTAAAGACAGCTGCTGAAATGAAAGGATGACACACACACTTTTTAATATGAGATTTATTAACAACGTAATATGAGGGGCTGTGAGGGAGCTATATGTACTCCCTCAGTAATCAGGTGAACAGCCCCTACACTCATTCATAATTCATCCTTAGTTATATTGATTTCTTAAGTTATGTATTCATCTGCTAAACCAGGATCCAGTTTAGTTAATTATGGCAGATACTTTATTCTGTGTTACAGTACTGTATTTCTTTTGTACAAGTTTGTTTTATTTTCCACCATTAATCATTGTTTTCTCCGAGGTCCACTTCCTGGTGAGGGATGGCAGAATCACAAACGCGCGCACATGAATGCTGCCTAACTACACATCAGTGTTTCCAATTTGGACTGTGCCAAGTGTGTTGATGAGAGGGGGGGAAGCAATGTGTTTTGGATTTGTGTATATTTGTTTTCTTTTCCTGACAGCCCTGCAGTTCTCTAGATTGCTTATTGCTATGATCACCTTGTATAACTCTAAAGACTAAATGACTGACTTGCATGTCAAAATGGTAGATCGGCATTTCTACTTTTAGTAGCACCCCTGCTGCTAAGGGGTTATGGTACTGACCAGAGTGTGACTGGCTGTGGGCTGGGGGAAATGCTTTTTGTAAGTTCTCTGTTCTCTGTCACCTTTTTTTGCAAGTTTTGGAATGACAGTATAGCAAAAAACCCAGAGCTCTGAACCGAACTTTTGGACTGTTGTTGCTTTTTTTTCCCTCTGCTCCACACTTCCCAGAACCACTAGTCAGCATCCTTTAGTAAGAGTTTTACACCACTACCCTACAGGGACATTGTCATCATGGCCTACTGGCTTCCAACCAAGCTCCATCTGACTGTCCAAAGGCATGGCTATCTATTAGTACTCGAGTCCCCCCTATAGGTCAAGGCATGTAATAGCAGTTATACATCGGCTTCATAACATCCCTCCCTTCTTAACTTTTAACTACTCTGTAGTGTACAAGTCAATCAGAAAAAACACATACCAGTACTATCCTTCCAAAACAGTAATTTCTACTTTCACATTTAGTTTAAGCAAGGAACAGTTAAACTTCTACTCAGCTTGATTTACCTAGTTTCCTTTGTTATGTAAACCTTTACCAAAATAATGCAAGAACAAATAACAATAATATCCTTTCCGAATAACATTTGATTTCTTTCTGTTACTTTTTTCATACATATATCAAAAACACTCATCTCCCACAGTTCTGTGTGTTTGTGTGTGTGTGTGTGTGTGTGTGTGTGTGTGTGTGGTAAATGTGGGTGGACTACCACACTACCTAAGGCGATAAGGGCGCATTCTTGCCCATGAAGGTATCTCCTTTATGTTGAGAAGTACTTCAATTGATCTGGGGGTCTTCTGATCCTTGGCGATCGGCGCAACTCTTGGTTGGTGAACCACCTGGTGCTGTATCTTCAGGGGTCAAAACCGGCGTAGCACTGTTCTCTGTTTGATGAGTACTTGTGTCCTCCGGTACTCCATCAGTGGGTGGACAGGGTTCCAGGTTGTGCTCCTCCTCTGTGGAATTGGGAGTTGGCTTCAGAAGATCCTTGTCCTGCCTGCTGAACAGTTGATCAACATGTCGCCTGACTACTCTTCCACCCCCAGCAACACAGTATAGGAAACTGGTCCTGTAAGCTCCTGTACTAGTCCTGGTATCCATTTAGGTCCACATCCAAAGTTATTAGTGTAGACAGAGTCACCTATCACAAAGTTATGAGATATGGTATGTCTGTCATGGTAGTTTTTCTCACTTGTTTGTTTTGACTCCACCTTTTGTTTCAAGTCTGGGTGAATAAGGTCAAGTGTACACCTCAGCCTTCTACCCATCATCATCTCAGCTGGTGACAATCCAGTGGTCAACTGTGATGATAAGTGGTCAAGTGATGCGATAACTAAACAAAGCCCTATTCAACTTTGTCTCTACTGTATCACCTGTGCTTTTCTTCATGAGCTCTTTAAAAGTTTGTACCGCCCTTTCGGCTAGACCATTAGATGAGGGGTGGTACGGTGCTGATGTGACGTGTGTGATCCCATTTCTAGACATAAACTCTTTCATGTGATCGCTGACAAAACACTGAGCATTGTCTGACAACATCATCTCTGGGATGCCATGTGTGCTGAAACTGTTCCTCAGACAATTTACTGTCACTGTAGAGGTAGATGAGTTCACCAGGAACACATCCAACCACTTTGAATGTGCGTCCACAATTACTAGGAACATTTTACCCATGAAGGGACCTGCATAGTCTATGTGGAGTCTTCTCCATGGCTTCTCAGGCCACTCCCATGGATGAAGTGGTGCACTCGCAGGTGCCTTCCTGTGTTCCTGACATGTTGTGCATGACTTTACCTTGCTCTCTATATCAGCATCCATGTGAGGCCACCACATGTAACCTCTTGCCAGGCCTTTCATGCGGCTCATCTCTGGGTGAGACCGGTGTAGTTGTTCCAGCATAGGAGCTTGTCCTCTGTCCGGTATTACAACGTGGGCTCCCCACAAAACACAGCCATCTTGCACACTCGCATTGTCTCTGTTGATAAGGAGTAAAATGTGTGTCATTATCTGGCCATCCTCTCAGGATATACTCACGCACCCTTGAGAGTATGGGCTCCTCTGTTGTCCATCTTTGTAGCTTTTCTGATGATATCAGTGGACCATCACCCTGTTCCAGCATCAGCACTTGATCCACTGGCGATGACCCAGCAGGACACTCTGGGAGTGGGAGGCGCTTAAGAGCATCAGCGTTGCCATTGTCTTTACCTGCTCTGTAAGTGATGACATACTCATATGCCCTTAACAGTACAGCCCGTCTCATTATTCTCTGTGACGCCATCTGCGGAACTGCTTTCATTTCATGCAGTGAACTTATCAATGGTTTATAATCTGTACAAATTACAAACTTTCTCCCATAGAGATACTTATGAAAACGCTGAACGCCAAAAATGATAGCTAAACCTTCTTTATCCAATTGGGAATAATTATTTTCTGTAGCAGTAAGCGTTCGAGACACAAACCCTATTGGTTTTTCCTCTCCACCTGGCATGCGGTGGGCTAAAACAGCTCCAACCCCATATGGTGAAGCATCGCAGGCAAGTATCAGTTCCTTGTTTTCATCATAATGAACTAACACACTGCTTGACTGTAACAGTTCTTTGGACTTGAAAACCTCCTCCTGCTCTGGCCTCCAAGCCCATGGTTCATCCTTCCTAAGCAGTTTGTGTAGCAGTGCCAATAAGGTTGATACGTTTGGCAGGAACTTGTTGTAAAAATTCAATAGTCCCAGATATGCTTTAAGCTCGGTCAACGAAGTAGGTGCTGGAGCTTGCTGCACTGCTTTCACCTTTGCTGGTAGTGGATGAAGTCCCGTGGCATCCACTCAATGTCCTAGGAATGTCACTTCCTTCTCCATGAATTGGCATTTGTTCCGTTTTAAGCGTAGCCCTGCATCCTCTAGTCGCTGTAAAACTAGCTCCAGTGTGTGTATGTGGTCCTCATCATCCTTTCCTGTCAGGAGTATATCGTCTAGATACACAGCCACCTTTTCAATTCCCTGCAGCACACCCTCCATAGTACGCTGGAAAATGGCTGGACTGGAACTCACACTTAAAGGTAACCTTGTGTATGTGAATAGTCCCTTATGCATATTCACTGTAACATACTTTCTTGATTCCTCATCAAGCACAATCTGTTGATAGGCATGGCTCATGTCTAATTTACTGTAGTTTTCTCCTCCAGCTAAGGATGCTATCATATCTTCCATTCTTGGAATGGGGTACTGCTCAAATGGGTGATACTTTCTTTATCATCAGTTTGTAGTCCCCACAGATTCTCGCTTCACTGTCTGGTTTTAAGACGGGGACGATGAGTGCAACCCATTCTGAGAATTTCACTGGTTCTATGATTTTTTCATTTTTTCAACCTGATGAGTGTACACTTCTTCAGCTCAACCAATACAGAAGATGTATTATTGGAAAAATTTCTGTTGCTGTTAAAATTGATAAAATTGGGTTTATGCATGAAGTTTATATGGATATCAGCTCTTTAAAGGAACTGATGGGAATGGAGGACAGATAAATGATTCAAACTATAAAGAGAGAGAAGGTTCAGTTCCACATCAACATCAGCACAACAGAAGCCAAAGGGCTGATTAATTAACAAATTAAAGAGATATGGCTCATTGACTGGAATGGACAGTTACTGTCCATTGGAGTCTGACTGACTCCAATGGACATCTCTACTGTAGAGATGTCACTTGTTCCAAATGAATCCATCAGTTGGACAAACACAATGTAGATCATCTTATTACCCCACACCATGAACACAGTTATTGTTATGACAAAGCCAAGCCAATTAGCATGGTGGTGACTGGATGACATTAGTTTGGTTCTTTTACTTCCATTAGCAAACACTAACCTTTATTGTAGATAGATTGATGATTCTTGGTGTATGTTCCAACGTGAAATTTCTTGCATCTTTACAGTTCTTGAGTTCTTCTTGCCTTGTGTTTGCTTGATTTGGGTAAAAACTATTTCCCCTGCTGCCATCCAACTACACCAAACTAGGTGCACAGGTGCATATTAATGCCTAATTGTGACAACCACCACCATAGCTGTGCTATTGCCCCCTATTGGGATAGAGTGAAAATAACTATGGCAAAGACTAATATCAACCAAACTTAAAACACCCATATTGGCTCCAACAGTTATTTTGTAATTAATAAAATAAAAGCACACATTCAAAGCTTCCATGTTCAAGTTTGGCTACTAAATGATAAACAGACATACTAACAACATACTGATCACTACCATGATGGTGGTTGTTGGCAGGGGGTTAATTTCAACCTACAGCGACAGCAGCATCCAGTAGAATCCAATAATAACCAGGGGCAACATACCAGTCTTTGCACTGCACTCATGTTAACTCTCTGAGTGTTAGTAAGTAAGTAAGTAAGTAAGTAAAGTTTATTTATATTGCACCTTTCACAGAACAAAGTCACAAAGTGCTTCACAGGAGTAAAATAGTTAAAATAAGACCATCAAATAGTAAGAAACAATAAAACATAAAAACAAAGGACATAAAAACACACAGAAATACAGACACAAGAGGCTAGACAAAGGCCAGTCTGAACAGATGAGTCTTCAGCTGCTTTTTAAAAGTGTCAACAGAGACCGCAGATCTTAAGTCCAGTGGAACAGCGTTCCATAGTTTAGGTGCTACAATTTCAAAGGCTCGATCACCTTTTGTTTTGAGTCTGGAGCGAGGGACGACCAGTAAGCCCTGGTCAGAAGACCTGAGTGACCTGCTGGTAATGTAGGGATGGAGCAGGTCGCAGATGTACACAGGTGCCTGACCATGCAGGGCTCTAAATGTGATTACAAGAACCTTAAATTGAATCCTAAACTTGATGGGAAGCCAATGTAAGGAAGCTAAGATGGGAGTGATGTGAGACGTCCTGCTGGACCTGGTCAACAGCCTTGCAGCAGCGTTCTGGACCATTTGTAGACGATCCAGGGATGACTTACTGAGGCAGGTGAAAAGGGAATTACAGTAGTCCAGGCGGGATGATATAAAGGCATGAATAATCATCTCCAACTCAGCTTGTGACACAACAGACTTGAGTTTGGCAATGTTTCTAAGATGGAAAAAACATGTACGGGACAATGACTTAATATGTTGATCAAAGTACATAGCCTGATCAAAAATAACACCAAGATTTCTAAGGTTAGACCGTACAGTTGAGGAAAGGGACCCAATACACTGCGCAACCTTGGAAACGATACTGTCTGAAGCAATAATAAGAACCTCAGTCTTGTCTGCATTAAGCTGTAGAAAGTTGTTGGCCATCCAGTCCTTAATGGCACTCAGACAATCGTGCAAAACAGACAGTTTGTCAGTCTTATCTGGCTTAAAAGAGATGTACAGCTGAATATCATCAGCGTAGCAGTGATAAGAAACACCTTTAAATTTGCTAATAATCAGTCCTAGGGGAAGCATATATAAAGCAAATAAGATAGGACCCAAAACAGAACCCTGGGGCACACCGCAGGACAGGGCAGCAGTTGCAGACATGTAGGGACCAACCGACACAGAAAAACTCCTATCCAAGAGATAGGAGGAGAACCAGTCCAGGGCGCTCCCAGAGACACCCACCCACTGCCTAAGCCTTTCGATCAGAATGCAGTGATCTACAGTATCGAAAGCTGTGCTAAGATCCAGCAGCACCAAAACAGAGCATTCACCCACATCAGAAGACATCATGATGTCATTGGAGACTCTGAGAAGAGCTGTTTCAGTGGAATGCTTCTGACGGAAACCAGACTGGAACTTGTCAAGAATGTTGTGTGCATTCAGAACAGCAGTGAGCTGTTTGGCAACAACTTTTTCTAAAATTTTTGAAATAAAAGGCAACTTGGATATAGGCCTATAGTTTTTGGGCAGGGATGGATCAAGGTTAGTTTTTTTTAGGAGAGGCTGAACAACTGCATGTTTAAAATAAGATGGGACACAACCAGATTGCAGGGAGCTATTAATAATAGACACCAGGCACGGACCAATAGACCTAAGTACATTTTTAAACATAGACGTTGGTAAGATATCTAAGGGGCTTGAAGACGTTTTCATACTGCCCACCAGATCAATGAGGTCTTGCAGGGAAATGGGAGAGAAGCAGTTCAAAATTGACGGCCGAGTTGGGCAGACGGAAAGGGGAGTGGAAGAGGGGATGATGCTTGCCCTAACATCTCTAACCTTATCCACAAAGAAGGAGAGAAAGTTACTGCAATCCTCATTTGAAAATACAGGCACATCAGGGGGTGCAGGAGTGACAATGTTGTTGATAGTGTCAAATAGGACTTTAGGATTTCGTTTACTGGAGGATATTAGGTTAGCAAAGTAAGAAGCCCTCGCATCCTTAACCATATTGTTAAATTCAGTTAAAAGGTCTTTACAATAGATACGGTGAACTTGGAGCTTGGTGGATTTCCACAGTCGCTCCACCCTCCGACATTTACGCCTGAAACAACGAATAGTGTCGTTTAACCAGGGGGATGAACTGACGGAGGGAACAAGTCGAGTTTTACGAGGAGCCACTTCATCCAAAATGGAAGAGCAATGCACATTAAAGGAATGGACCAGACAATCAACGTCAGCGTGAGAAGATCGCACTGCGCTTGGGTCAAAAGCTGCAGAAAATTTCTCTGCTGAGAGGCGATTTAAGATGCGAGAGCAATTTACTCGTTTACAGGGCAGATAATCTAAATTAAAAGACAGGTTGAACAAAACACATTCATGATCAGTAACATGCAGCTCCTCAGAGGAAATAGAATCAATATTTAAACCAAGCGTAAAAACAAGGTCCAAGGTATGACCCCTAATGTGCGTGGGACCAGACACATGTTGAATAAAATTTAAAGACTCAGTGACATTAAGAAAATCAGCAGCAAAACTGCTTGTATTGTCATCAACGTGAATATTAAAATCACCAACCATAATAATTCTGTCCAGCCTAATGATAGACGATAAAAAATCACTGAATTCAGACATAAAAGAACTATTTGAGCCAGGGGGGCGGTAAATTAAAATACAATAAAACGGATTTGAACGACCAACTTTGGTCATCTGCAGTTCAAACGAGGAGAAAGACCCAGTGCTCACCGTCCGACTTGCAAAGCAGCTCCTAAACACCACAGCGAGTCCTCCACCCCGGCCCGAGGTCCTGGGAGTGCTGATAAAAGTACAATCCGGCGGGCACAGTTCGATTAGGGGGCCGTAATCCTCGCTCCTCTGCCAAGTCTCTGTCAGAAACAGGAAATCCAAGTCTTTTGAGATGAATAAATCGTTCAGTATGAAAGATTTATTTGCGATGGAGCGGGCATTTACCAGCGCCATCCTGAAAGGCACAGATCCACCACCAGCAGCAGTAGAGGCCCGAGCCAAGGGGCGCAAGCACCGAGAGTCCGCTCCACCGCGCTCCAAGGAACGTCTCACCGGGGGGAAAGCAGTCAGCTGACAGGGAGTGTCCGGAAACACTGGTCGGAGGCAGGAGAATCTGACGCCAAGATCCACTGATGGAGCAGAACAAGCCGAGGGCAGGCCCATATACAGCAATCGGCCTGGATTAACAGCAACTCCTTGCTTCCAGAGCCTCCGCAGCTTCACCTGTACTCCGGCCCTTTTCCCCCGCTTCCTCCGGCATCTGCGGGAGCTTCGGTGAGGAAGGCCTCCATACGGCTGACAAGGGAGTGGCACGAAGGACGGAGAGAACGGGGGTTGGAAGACACCATCCCACGGAAACGTGCCATAGAAATCCACCATAGATGATCGAATATCAAGAAGGGTCTGGCGGTCATACACCCAAGCAGCGGACACATCAGGAACAAACAGGTGCGCTAGCAACACAACGACACATAGGACAGGTAGGACCACACTGGATGGGCGGGCAGCGGCAAAGCCAAACACAGGCGCCATCATGCCGGAAGCAGCAGTTTTGTTGTTAGGCAGTTTGACACATCTCAGATTAAAAAGTGTTACTGTTTACAAATACCGTTACTAACACATGCTAGTTTGGAGCAAACTGTAGAACTTTAAGTGTCACTTTTGTTTTTGTGACGGACTATGATAGCGCTTAGACTACTCTCTAGTGGCGAGGAGGTAAGCACCACCTGTGTAAAAATGGCACCACCGTGACAACTCTAATAACGATAATTATAATATAATGATGATAATGTAATGTATAAAGATAATGTAAAATATAATATATATTTTGGGATGGTCAATGTGTAGGCTACTTTGGGAGGGTTAAAAAAAGTTTTCTGGGACGGTTTTTGGACGGTGGTGAAGTTAGTTTCGAGCCCTGCAAATTACCTACAAAGATTCGATAACGGATTCGAAAGGGTTCGATATTGATAAGCAGATTCGATACTGGATTCAGATTCGGATAAAATGCTTTCAAAGTCCAACCCTAGTAGAGGCGAAACAGGAAGCAGGACGGTCATTAAATAACTCTCTTCTGATAAGAAACATACTGATGGAAGATGTGATTATTGTGGAGAGGAAGAAACAGTCGGCCATATTTTATTCTTCTGTCATATATCCGGGTGCAAACACATGAGGGGTGAAAAACGTCTGAGAACATTTTGAAAAATTAGCATTCAAAAACCTATTTCTGGTAGTTTTGTACTGAAAATATATAATTACAAACTTTTTAGCCCAAGGTAAATCCCCAATCTGTGATTTTTTGGATTTCCTCATTACAGCTCAAAACACAAGGAGATTTCACAACAATATCTCCAAACACTGCAAACACAAACAAAACTTACTCCCAGAGGACCTGAGGGATCTAGATGACGCCCTCTTGTGGATTGTCCTGCTACAGCATGTGTGCAGGTCGCTGCTTTACTGCAGTTTTATATTGTTGCTCTGCTCTCTGTCTCTGCTGGGAAAGTAAAGCAGCGGCATGTTGAACATTTTCTGTCTCTGTCTATACAGGAGCAGCATGGTAAATACATGCGGTAGGTATATAGGTACCAAACCAAAAAAAACATTTTATCCCTGAAATGTCCTTAATTTCTCATTACATAAACATTAACTATCCATTAAAAATAACAGCTTTAAAAAGGTAAGGTTAGTATCACAGGTTTTTAAGGGATTTGTTCATGGGTTGGTTCATGGAGACACTAGAAATTAAGGGATTTTTTTAATGCCTTTTGTGCAGGTTTACAGGTTATTAATGAGTTACTAATAGAAAGTTCTTGTCTCCCTGAATTTTACATTAAATTAGTAAGTAAGCAGTCAAACATTAAGGGATGTTTAAGGGAGTTCCAATCGGGTCTCAACTAACTCATTTTAATTGGATCTTACATGAAGTGAGGGGTGAATTCATGTAGATGTAAGCCAGAACTGATAATTAACATTTTAAGGAGCACAAGCCAGTCAACAACAGATTATGTTGGTTAGAAGTACAACTTTTCAGCACCATAAATATACACAGCATGTCTCATGCAAAAGTCTCTTGTGAACCTAGCTTTCACACTCACGGTACTCATTACCTAACATTCAACTAAACTATGGCAATTTTACACACACACACACACACACACACACACACACACACACACACACACTGTTTAACAACCAATTCAACAATAACAACTTTAACCAAATCATTCCCATAACGTCATTAAAACAACTTATTAATGCAGAACAATTGAATGCAGCACGGCATTCTGGGAAACATGACAAAAGCACTGTGGGCCGCCACAGTATTGTGCTGTTGTACTATTGCAGACTGTAGAGGGCAGTTTCAGATCAGCAGCTCCCCCTGCTGGACTGACCAGGAAAGGACCGGTATAAAACATGACGTGTGTTTCCATGCACACAGTATTCTGGATGCTAGCTCACATCCTGTTAGAGCCAAGAGCCAATAAACTGTTCAGATGTGTTTTCATATCAATATCAGCATCAACCCAGCTAGATAATATTCACACTGTAACGAACCGAACACTTTGAGTCAACTATGTTTCAAAGCAAATATCCTGTGAATTTATTTATATTTTATATTTTGGTTTGATTTATTTATTTATTTCTGAATGTTGCTGCCTGTCTTATGGTCCTGTAGATTTATGATACAGCCTGATGTTTCCTATGGTTCATCTGCATGGTAGTTTATCATTCTGTTAAACTCTGAGTCGGGCCTCTATGTGAATGCTGAACTTGGATTATGGCACGAGGGACAGTGACATCATATCCTGTGTATTGATAAAATATTACTCCGCTCCATGTATCAGACACATGCAGTTAATGGTCATTTTGATGGAAACATTTAGCGTAAAAAATGTGAGCAGTTGGTAAAAACTGTGTCAGTTATAAAGCAGTTAACTCTGAGAGAGCAGTGGGAGGAGCAGAGCTGCAGCTGATCCTCTCAGCTGAACCTACAGAGGTTCATGCTCTGAAGATGGAAAACCTCCTGGCTGTGAATCACAAAGACACGACACTTAACATGGACTTTTACTTCTGATGCTTAAAGTGCATTTAATGCTGATACTTGAATCCATTCACTTGAGAAAAAGTTTGTATAGAGAACTTTTATTTTGAACTTCTGAGTACTGTTGTGTCAGGATTGTTCTGTTTTTATTTAAACTCCAGGATTTGTGTTCTTCTACAACCAGTGTCTTTAATATGCTGCTTCACTTTGGTAGAAACATTTCCACTGTTCAGTAAACACTCCTCCATATCAGTTCAGCAGCAGTCTGCCTCCGACATCAGCTGCCCACTGTCACACTGATCAGCTCTCAGTATTGATCCTGGAAAACAGGCTGATTACTGATCAATAAGTCTGATCCAAGACACAGAATGGAATAATATGATCTGAATCTGCTTTGCCCTGTTTGTGGGATTTTTAAACTCTCATTTATGAATCAGGGCTCACAGCAGGAAACACTGACGCTCTTCAGCCTGAAAGAGCTTCATCAGAGCTTTAAGAAGAGTTACTGTGAGAGCAAGGTGAGCTTATAGGCAAGGAGACAGACCAATCACAAGCCAGCATGCCAACACAGCAACCAATCAGAGAACAGAGCTCGTCCTTTAGCAAAGGTGTTGAACATAAAGTAATGACCAATGGTAATAATAATAATAATAATAATAATAATGATAATAATAAAGTTTATTTTTATAGCACCTTTCATACCACTATGAAACCAAACCCCTTAATTTTATCCCTGAAATGTCCTTAATTTCCCATCACATAAACATTAATTATCCATTAAAAATAACAGCTTTAAAAAAGTAAGGTTAGTATCAAGGGTTTTTAAGAGATTTAATCATGGGTTGGTGCATGGAGACACTAGAAATTAAGGGATTTTTTATATTGTGCAGGTTTACAGGTTATTAATGAGTTATTAATGGAGATTACAGTGGAGTGGAAAGTAAGTATTAGAAAGTAAGCAGTCAAACATTAAGAGGTGTTTAAGGAGGTGTTGATGGGGTCTCCTCCATTAATAATTCCCTTAACTCATTTTAAGGGAATTTTGCATGAATGAAGGGGTGAATTAATGTAAATGTAAGGGTATTTTAAGGGATTACTGGCTCGTAGAGTACATTAGGCCTAAATGCAGCCCAAGGTGCTTCACAAGTAAGCAATAAATTCAAAATTTAAGAGAGACAGTGTAAAAAGAAAAATTACAGATGAAAAAAAATAAAAGAGTAACAACAAAACAAGGTGTGCAATTAGTTAAAACAATAAAGAGCAACAATTGAAAATTATTAATAATGGTATACAGACTGCTGATAGTTATAAAATAGATTAGAAAGATATGTTTTCAGTTTAAAAATGTCTGCTATAGGCTAAGTGCAGGTTTGCCTAAGCATATAAAAGGGTATGGAGCTTTTATATTGACTTGTAATAAATAATAGCCCAATATTATAAAAAAAAACTGCAGTGATGCCCTGATTATATGTCGTGTTTTTGCAGGTCAAGTTTACAATGTGATTCTAATTTCCCACACAATAAATCCTGGTTTGTCAGATCAGAAAACAGCGACACAGAGCATCCGAGGAAACACTGAAGCTCTCTGCTGAAGCACCGCCCGGCTCACATGCTAACACACCGAAAGATCAGATCCAACACCCGCTGGACAGCTGAGAGAGCAGCTGACAGGGAGAAAAACTTTATTTTACCAGTGCAAAAAATATAATGTTGGTCAAACATCCTGCAGACTTCAGATCAGACTGAACAAACACAGAAGCAGCATGAAACGTGGAGATATCAGCTCTCCTGTAGCCACTTTAGAGAGTGAGCACAAGGTGGAGAAACTAAAATGTTCTGGGATTGAAAAAGTGTCAAAACCTCAGAGGAGGCGATACTGAAACAAGGACACAGAGTCAGAGATGAGAAGCAGATCCACAGTTCAGAGCTGCAGAGAGGAGGAGAGTGAAGGATCCTGGTTCACTGAGTCTCTGGAGACACAGACAAGTCTCCTAACGGCCACTAGGGGGCAGATAAATAAAGCGTGAGGGAATGAATGAATGAAAAGGCCTATGTGAGTGAGTTACTTCTATAGTACAGTTTTTCATAATTGCTTACACACATTTTCTGAAACTAGGGCTCATTTTCTCAAAACTCTAAACACAAAACACAAACCCACTAACACAAAATGAAAAACTCCACAAATCACTGGCAAAATGAAACACTGCATTCAAAAGCATTTTATCTCATTTCAAAATGTTATTTTGCAATAAAATGACACACATAACCATCATATGAATACATCTTTCTAACAACCGACTACACACTGATGTGCTTAACGGAAAACACTATCATGAATATCTCATCAGTAAGCTTATGCCTTTTGCATGTTCAGAGGTAGACTCATGCACAGCAGCCTGTTGTAAAAGACTGTTACAGTATACAGTAATATAGTAACACACAAATACTTTATTTCAATCACAAATACTTTATTTCAACACTTGAATGTGTTGGATATGTGAAGTGTTCTACATACAAAACACAACGCAGTAGGAGAAAAACAGAAAAAAAGGTTTTCTGTAAAAAAAAAAAAAAAATTTAAAAATGGCTAAAAAAAAAATGAGGCTGCATCCTGCCTCCTGTTTGGGTCGGACAGCAGCTCATCTGCATCACAAGCCAAGACGTCTCTCAGATCTGCAGAAGATCTAAAAACATGATGTGATTGGCTAGGGAACAAGAATATTTCTATTTTTCAATATGAAATGACACATTACTGTAACACTGGCCAATCATCCTATCCACATGTCTTTAACATTGTTTTTTTGTCTTTTGATTTGATTTAATAACAATTTTTAAACCCAGCATTTACAACAAGCATAATAAAATATTACTATTATTATTATCATCACTATCATCATCATATTATTATTATTATTGATTTATATTATTATTATTATTATTATTATCATTATTATTATTATTATTATTATTATTATTATTATTCAACCCAGTCAAATTGCCAAAATGACAGCAGACCACAGTATCACGCAGATAAACAAATGGTGATGAGTGTGTCGACATAACTAAGATTTAAACTTGGATCTCGATTTATTTATTTATTTATTTTTACCAATGTGACTGATATTTCCTGAATCAAACCAGTCTGACACCTCCCTCTCTCTCTCTCTCTCTCTCTCTCTCTCTCTCTCTCTAGCCTAGTTTCACTTTCACTTATCGGCGTGGCGCAGCAGGTTATTTCCACCATGAAAAGGTATTGTACAAACACTTTACATTACAGTTTATAGTGTTTTATTCTTCAACCTGTTAATTCTTACTGTTGACTGATTTAACTGTAATAAGACGATCATACAGAAGAAGCCTCTGTTTGTGATCAAGAGGGTGAAACTCTGTTTCGGTTGGAAACATAAAACACTTTGCGACAGTTTGTGAACACATCAGTGTTTGAGTGTTAACGTTAACGTCCTGAACATGTAAATTAGTTGTAATGTTTTGAATCTGTTTTAATCAGAGCAGGAAGGCTCTTTAGTTCACTGTAGATGATGAGGTTAAATTTCACCATTTGATAGACGCATCATAAAACTACTTCCTGATTCTCTGCCACAGACTTCAGATTGGACTTTGATCCTGATGTTATTTTATATGGCTGATTGTTCATGTTATTCAGGTCAAGACCTGTATTTATCAAAATTATATTAATACGTAATCTGATCATCTTTCCATCCAGTTACTTTATATTTCAATAAAAGCAGGAGTGATGAAATACATGCTGCTTAATGCAAGGGCGTCACTTTGTGTTGAAAAGTGGTGACGGCGACGTGGTGGGGACAAGGGCGGATATTTCATTTCACTGTTGGGGGGGACAATAAACAGAAAAATTTCTCAAGAGCAATTCCTGAAGGGGACACCAAAGGTGCCGCCAAAAGTACTGTTGTATTAAATGTATATAGAGGTCCATTATGAAACATTTCCATAAGCACTTCATTCCTTTCTTATGAAGATTTTATCAAATTGCCTTTGATATTACTGGGGTCTTTCTACTTGGCGTTTCGGTGCACTGAAAAATGATCGGATGTCTGTTTTTCTTTTCTCTGCCATTTTAACTGACTGGCTGACAAATAGACACACACACACACACACACACACACACAGCATGCAGGTTATTTACAGTAGTAGGTGAGATGCAACACCCATTAACTGAACTAAAGCTAATATATGCCTAATTAGATTTAGTTTTCCCGAAAAAGCAGATCTCTAATGTTTTGCTGTCAGTGTGTAAAAGTCCAGAACGCGATGAAGCCTGCCAGAAACTTACTTCTGGTCTTTTTTAAGAATTAAGTCTTCATTTATTTCCAAAATTATAAACAAAATTACATAGTGGCAGCCATTGTACATGCAGTAAGAAAAAAAGAATATACTTAGAACCTAATTACGTAGGGTAAGTTAATCTTAAATAGCCTATTATATTATAGAAATATTACCGTTACCATCTACAAAAGATAATTTTGGTATGAAAACCCGCATTTTAATTTAACCAAGTATCCTGTATCATAAATACATGTCTGGCATTTGAAACTTAAAAACGCATTGTTTTGTGTCTATAATTAGCACAAGTGCTTTCAATGCATATTATTATATTATTTAAATTTATATGTTTACAATGATATATTGAGGGGGACAACTCTCTGTTTTTCCCTGGAAGGGGGGGTCCGGACCCCCCTGTCCCCCCCGTAATTTCCGCCCATGGTGGGGACATAAGGGCTCAGATGAAAAAACATTTTTTAAACGGTCTTCAACATATGCGATTTAGGCAATGTAATGGGGGGATCGGCATGAGGTCAGAGTAGATAATTATGGCGAGAAAAAAATTGCATAACGGCGCATCAAAAGGGCAAAGCCTAGCTACTACAGAGTCGACAATATGAAAATACTCAGCATAAAACGCACAACAACGTCGACCGCACAAGTACAGTCATCCATATGCATCACACCCACAGCTGCAACTCCATGTCAATCCAACAATGCCAATATCACATCTGCTGTAGAAAGCACCAGTGCATGAAGACCTGGCTTCGCTCTTCAATGTCACAAACCCGACTCAGCAGCGCGGCTGTTCGTCATGTTCACAGAGAGAGAGTAAATGATACCTATGGCTTAATGCACTTCATAGACTTTCACTGTATTCTAACATGTTTCTACTACAACACATACTTTTAAAGGTTTATTCCACTAAAACACTGTTGCTCCTACTACTGCTCTGTAAACATTTAAAGGCATATTCCACTTAAACACTACTTCTGCTACTGCTTGTACTTTTAAAGGTTTTGTCTGTGAAGGCACTAGGCCTATTACTACTACGACCACTCTACTTTTAAAGGCATATTCCACTAAAACACTACTTCAACATATTTATACTTTTAATGGTATACTCCGCTACTATTACTGCTATTACTAGTACTGCCACTGGGCTACTCATATTTTTAAAGGTGTACTGCACTGAAACACTATTTCAACTGCAATTCATACTTTTAATTCTGCTAGAACTCTGTTGCTGCTGCTGCACTGTTTTTAAGATACTTTTATTGCTACACATTGATCTATAGAGTTGAATGTAGGAGAGTCAGAAGAGAAATCTGGTGGTCAAATTGTAAACAACTTTAAAAGATTAACTCAGTTAATAAATTCTTCTGATGAACCTGTCATGCTGAAACAAGCACACTTAAAATAAATTCTTCAGAAAATGTAAACTCTTCTAGTTATTATTATTCTTTCATGCACTTTTTAGCAAGAGTACCTAGCTGCAGACAAAATGGCGGCCCTCCAGCGGCCCTCCATGCCTCCATCGGCGGCCTCCGCCATTGACATGGTATCACGTGACCTCACGAGTGGAAGTGGTTCTTATTTGTGTTGATTTTTCTCATGACGGCGCATGTGTGTAATCCGCATTTGGTTATGTTAAAGTTTGCAATTTAGCACACAGATTTTACAAATATACAAAGTTTATTCATTAAAATATCTTTAAAAAGCCTTCTTTTTATTCAGTTTTAAATTGAAATGATTTATTAAACAACTGATTATAAACAATTTATTAAACAATGTGGATGATATATATGTAGAGCAGGGGTCTCCAGCCTGGAAGAGCCTGGGAGCTACTGATGAAAGAAGATGGATCTTATGGCCCCATAGTGCTGAGGGTCACAGATGGGACTGGTTCTTACCTACTCACCTACTCACCCACTCAACTACTCTACTACAATCTACTCATTGCATTTGTTTTCTCATAGGCAAAATAGCTAGGATATCTAAAATGATAACTGTTCAAATAATTAAATAATACATTTTTAATTAATAAATAATTCAAATAATTTTATCAGAGCCATACATAAAAATGCTCTCAACCACTCACAGAAAGCATGTATCCTAAGATTCTTACCTCTCTTGATTAGATAGTACCATATTTATATAATGTTAGGCATTTTAATTATGAGTGAAAGACACATTGGGCCTATAGCTTGTCAGATTGATTCAGCCTCACCATGTTGACTTTCAGAGAATTCCTGGTGAGCTGAAGCAGACAGAGAGCTGCTGTCGATGTCGCCTAGAGTCTACCAGGATTGACTTGATGATGTTCTGACCTGAGATGGTTTTTTTGTCTTGTTATGGATATGGTGTTTGTATATTTTTGTGAATTTTGTGCAGACGTAAGATAATCAAATGTTGCGTCCCTGACTGCAAGCCGAGTGAGCGACCCTTCACTAACTTTAAGAAAAATGGAGGAAATTGTCTTAAAGGATAAGGCTGGTGTTTTTTAATGCATTGCTTACCATCAACAAATCCTATGAAAATAACAAAATCAGCAATGATTTTGATTTGCCAACAAGTCTGGTCCATGTAGCGGTGCCCAGTGCAGCCTCATGTCCCAGCAGCCAGAGAACTGCATTGTATTAAAAAAACTATTAAACCCCGTCACAGAGCCATGCTGCTGCTCTGCAGCATATTTCATCATCACGATGCACCGGGCCGGACGACTTTTTCCTCAAACGACTTAATAAGCCGACCGTAAACACGTTTTCCATCTCAGGAAAGTAGTTCTGTAGCACAGAAAATAGTCCCCGGCGTAATGAAGAATTTGTTCCCATTTGAATTTGATTTGGTAATAACTACAACAGCCTGACTTTTCATGGTCACAGTTAGAGATTTTTAAAATGTAAACTATGTCTTTGTGAGCTGTATTTAAAGGTTTTTAGCTTACAATTGGAGCCAATGACTTCCGGGTTGAAGGATAAAAACGGTACGTGGGAAGTCAGAAAGTAACGGGAGGAGAGCAAACACATTGTTGACGTTGTTATTTTCATAGGATTTGTTGACGGTAAGCAATGCATTAAAAAAAACACCAGCCTTATCCTTTAAGGCTTTTGTAGTGCAAATTTCTCATGGGCATAATTTGGTGCCAACTTTTAAAAAGTTAACATGTTTATTATAAAATATTAAAACTTTTCAAATGATAAAATAACGATGTAACAAAGTGATAAAGTCCACAGGCTGACATTCAATAAACAGTCTCCTGTGGCCATGGTGAGCTCAGCCTGGTACCGGCTGGATCCTTCAATCTCCACAGTTTTGATGCTAATCTGAAAAACAGTTAGCTCATGAACCAATCATCGACTGAGCATCAGAACTGAGTAGCTAACCCATTAGCCAGCTAACGTAACGTGATTCAAACACTGTTTGCACTCGACAGTAGGCTATGATATCCATTTCAAGCTCATTAAACGCAGCGGAGCCTGATCATTTCAGGATTAACTATATCCTAACATCACATTAATCAAATCAAATATTTAAAATAGTGCTCACAGGACCTGCAACAACAAGACTAAAATAAGTTAGCGAAGGTTAAATGCTTCGAGCCATGTGGCATTTTCAAATTCATTATCTCCATATCAATATAGCCTACTCTCTCTGGGCTGTTCGATAAAAGTTTGAATGAAAACTAAATAAAAAATAGAAAAGTCAACACTTTGTATTCTTAATAAATTCTTAATAAATTTGTATATTACCTCTGCAAACTTCAAAATAACCAAATGTGGATTACGCACATGCACCAAATGCCGGCCTTCATGAGAAAAAAACACGAAGAAGAACCACTTCCTCTGTTGAGGTCATGTGACATCATGCCAACGGTGGAGGCCGCCGATGGAGGCATGGAGGTCCACTGGAGGTCCGCCATTTTATCTGCAGCTAGGTCCCTCCGCTTTTTAGGACATAAATCCGCTGTGACCTTACAATATTCCTGTTAGCCTGGAACAATCATGTAAGAGAGAGTAGAATAAGAGTTAAGGTGAGAGAGAGGAGGATTTTATTTAGAGAGCAAATAGCATGAGGAGAGAGGAGAAATCCAATGGGAAGAGGTCAACTTTCTTCTTCTTCTTCATATTATTGTTATTATTATTATTATTACTATTTTGGTGTGCTGATTCTTTTTGTGTTTAGACCTAGCTGGTGGTTTCTGGGTATCCACCTGCTGCTGTAGCTGCTTCACTAAAAAGTGAATTTCCTGCCTTAGTGTTCTTCTTCTCTGTCTACCAGGATCCAGCAGGAGAGACCAGACTCTCCTCAACCCAGCTGTGTGTCCATGAAGAGCGACCGGTCAAAGGAAGGCCTTATTTATTTTAAAGATGAACACCATTCTTCTGAAAAGAAGTAAGTTGTTCCAGCATTAAAACGTTCCTGTATTCATGTTTTAACTATTACTTATTTAGAGAAGGTTTGCTGAGCATGCATGATCTTTATCAGCATCACTCTTCTTCACATACAGTAATATATTCACACCTGGGAGCCGCCCAGTATAACCAGTCTGTTACTGTTAGACACTGGGAGCTGCCCAGTATAACCAGTCTGTTACTGTTAGACACTGGGAGCTGTCCAGTATAACCAGTCAGTTACTGTTAGACACTGGGAGTCACCCAGTATAACCAGTCTGTTACTGTTAGATACTGGGAGTTGACCAGTATAACCAGTCTGTTACTATCAGACACTGGGAGCTGTCCAGTATAACCAGTCAGTTACTGTTAGACACTGGGAGTCACCCAGTATAACCAGTCTGTTACTGTTAGATACTGGGAGTTGACCAGTATAACCAGTCTGTTACTGTTAGACACTGGGAGCTGCCCAGTATAACCACAGTCTTCTACTGTTGGACACTAAGAACTCCACCGGATCAATTTGGAGCTTCAGTTTCTTGTATAAAGGATCTTTGGAGGAAGTTGTGGAGGGAGGGAAGAGTGTTTCTCATTTTCTGACCGGTCTATGGCTCGTCCTATTACCTTCAAACATGGACACCACTCTATTGATAACAGGTAAAAAACATGTAAGCTGATGCTAAAAACAGATGGGTTTGTTGTTATCAGACTCTCAGTTATGAGATGTAAAATTGAGGCCCGTCTCACAATGCGAGAGTGTGTTAGCGAGCTAACTTTGGGTTTTGGCTTCTCGGTCTCACGAAGGTGGTTCACTTTTAACCGGGGTAGATCACCATGGTAACTGATGCTGCAGGCTAACCTGCTCCGGAGCAGGTTCAGTTCAGGCTATCAGATCAAAACGTATGAAAGGCCTCCTGACCAATCAGCTCTCTGGAAACAGGGAGTCACCATTCCTACAGGATCCCGATATGGACAAATATACTGCATTCAAATGAAAATGACACGTAATAAAAAATAATTGTTGCTTCTATTGAATTAGCCGACAGTTGAAGTGCTTACAGACCAGTAGAATCTCTTTGCTTTCCATGATAGTTTATTATATCGGAGATGTAGCAGGTAGGCTACTTAATTGACCATATTATTAAAGAATGAAAGTTACTGTTGCATATTAATTGTGCTGAATTTTTTTCATTGGATTCCCGACAGTGTTTGGTTCAATGTAGGCGTTGCATTCATATTCCATTACCGCAGCCCCGAAGAACATGAGGCCGACTTTATGAATAGAAAATCTTTTTACAGCCTCAATGTGTCCACAAAATATCTTTATCAATGGAAAATTTGCCCACTGTGTCCTAATGACGGGGCACTTCCTCCAGTAATCCTCAGAAACAATGTTACTTTTCACTATTATGTTTTGTAATGCTGACATTTATTCATTATAAGACTTTGTTCTTCTTGAGAGAAGAACCCACTGTTCTTTACTTCACTGTAGATGATGAGGTTAAATTTCACCATTTGATAGACGCATCATAAAACTACTTCCTGATTCTCTGCCACAGACTTCACATTGAACTTTGATCGTGATGTTATTTTATATCAGCTGTTTGTTCAAGTTTATTCAGGTCAGAACCTGTATTTATCAAAATCATATTGATATGTGATCTGATCACTTTATATTTCAGTAAAAGCAGGACCAATGAAATACATGCTGCTTAATGCACTTCATAGACTTTCACTGAATTCTAACATGTTTCTACTACAACACATACTTTTAAAGGCATATTCCGCTAAAGCATATTATCTATACTTTTTGATTCTTTAATGGTATACTCCACTAAAGCACTATTACTAGTACTACCACTACTCATATTTTTAAAGGTGTACTGCACTAAAACACTATTTCAACTACAAGTAATACTTTTAAGGTATATTCTGATAGAACTCTGTTACTGCTACACTGTTTTTAAGATACTTTTATTGCTACATATTGATCTGTGGAGTTGAATGTAGAAGAGTCAAAAGTGAAATCTGGTGGTCAAATTGTAAACAACTTTAAAAAAGCAACTCAGCTAAAAAAATCAGTTGATGAACCTGACATGTTGAAGCAAGCACACTTAAAAAAAATATTCATAAAATTTAAACCCCTCTAGTTATTATTATTCTTTCATTCACTTTTTAGGACATAAATGCAGCTTGTATCAGTGAAGCTAGCAATGCCATTTAAACTCTCATATGTTCACCATATTACATTTACAATTAGCTCTATTTTAGGTATTTCGCTGACACTTTTATCCAGAGCAACTTCCTACATTTATGAGTGTATCAGTAGAATAAGCTTCAGTTACCCAAAATTAAAAAGGTCAGGGCCGCGGTGACCTTACATTATTCCTGTTAGCCTGGAACAATCATGTAAGAGAGAGTAGAATAAGAGTTAAGGTGAGAGAGAGGAGGATTTTATTTAGAGAGCAAATAGCATGAGGAGAGAGGAGAAATCCAATGGGAAGAGGTCAACTTTCTTCTTCTTCTTCCTATTATTGTTATTATTATTATTATTACTATTTTGGTGTGCTGATACTTGTTGTGTTCAGACCTAGCTGGTAGTTTCTGGGTATCCACTTGCTGCTGTGGCTGCTTCACTAAAAAGTGAATTTCCTGCCTTAGTGT
Organism: Centroberyx gerrardi; assembly: GCF_048128805.1. Taxonomy (NCBI): domain Eukaryota; kingdom Metazoa; phylum Chordata; class Actinopteri; order Beryciformes; family Berycidae; genus Centroberyx; species Centroberyx gerrardi. The sequence goes on from NC_135999.1 coordinate 1,244,011, forward strand.
TCTTCTTCTCTGTCTACCAGGATCCAGCAGGAGAGACCAGACTCTCCTCAACCCAGCTGTGTGTCCATGAAGAGCGACCGGTCAAAGCAAGGCCTTATTAATTTTAAAGATGAACACCATTCTTATGAAAAGAAGTAAGTTGTTCCTAGCATTAAAATGTTCCTGTATTCATGCATACATGATCTTTTTCATCATCACTCTTCTTCACATACAGTAATATATTCACACCTGGGAGCTGCCCAGTATAACCACAGTCTTCTACTGTTGGACACTAAGAACTCCACCGGATCAATTTGGAGCTTCAGTTTCTTGTATAAAGGATCTTTGGAGGAAGTTGTGGAGGGAGGGAAGAGTGTTTCTCATTTTCTCTCCAGCAACTGTCAACCTGCTGGTCAAAAGCCGGTCTGTCTAACCTTTTGTCTTAAGCTGTGTGTCCATGGAGAGTGACCGGTCTATGGATCATCTTATTATGTTCAAACATGAGACACCACTCTATTGATAACGGGTAAAAAAATGAAAACTGATACTAAAAACAGATGGGTTTGTTGTTATCAGACTCTCAGTCATGAGATGTAAAACTGGTCTGATCTTCTGTGTTTTCCAGTGTGCCCACAACACACCTGATGTAAAAAGCTGCATCTTTGACCTATATGGATCAGGCCTTTTCTGAAAAATTGTTCAAGTATCAGCCGTTAGCCTCATGTATATGGACTTGGGTTCTCATGTAGACTCATGTTTTTTTTTTGGGCATTTCTGCTTCATGGGACAGTCACAGTTAGAAAGACAGGGCAGAGAGAGGGGATGACATGCAGCAAAGGGTACAGGCTGGATTCAAACCAGAGCCGCTGCAGTTAGGACTTAGCCTTAATGGGACACTCTCTACCAGTTGAGCCACTGGGACGCTCTGTGGTTTTGATTTTTGGCAGCCTTGGTCATGTCCATGAGCTGTCTGTCAGAGGCTTGAGGACTTCAGGTCTGCCAGGAGGAGGACAGCAGCTGGCAAGATACTGATCTATCTAGGCTGTTACTGGTAGCCTGGCTGTTGCCAGATACTGCTCTATCTAGGCTGTTACTGGTAGCCTGGCTGTTGCCAGATACTGCTCTATCTAGGCTGTTACTGGTAGCCTGGCTGTTGCCAGATACTGCTCTATCTAGGCTGTTACTGGTAGCCTGGCTGTTGCCAGATACTGCTCTATCTAGGCTGTTACTGGTAGCCTGGCTGTTGCCAGATACTGCTCTGTCTAGGCTGTTACTGGTAGCCTGGCTGCCACCTGTATCCTTAAAGGAATAGTTCACCTGAAAATGAAAATTTGGCCATTATCTACTCACACTCATGTCAGTTGAAACACTAGTGAAGATTCAATTCAACTTTTGTATTTAAACCTCTGTTTGAGATATATATTTTGTTTCTTTTCTTGTTATATTGATATATTTGAGAGATTTATTTTTATTTTTTTGTACATCTTGATATTTCTTTGTTCTTATTTTATACACGGCAAACAGAGAGGACTGTAAAGTAAGAATTTCATTGTGCAGTGCAGTTCGCTCTCTGTGCAAATGATGATAAAGCCTTTGAATCCTTGAATCTTTGAATCCAATTCAATTCAGAAAACTTAATTTATCCCCCAGCTATTGTACAAACACTTTACATTACAGTTTATAGTGTTTTATTCTTCAACCTGTTAATTCTTACTGTTGACTGATTTAACTGTAATAAGACGATCATACAGAAGAAGCCTCTGTTTGTGATCAGGAGGGTGAAACTCTGTTTCGGTTGGAAACATAAAACACTTTGCGACAGTTTGTGAACACATCAGTGTTTGAGTGTTAACGTTAACGTCCTGAACATGTAAATTAGTTGTAATGTTTTGAATCTGTTTTAATCAAAGCAGGAAGGCTCTTTAGTTCACTGTAGATGATGAGGTTAAATTTCACCATTTGATAGACGCATCATAAAACTACTTCCTGATTCTCTGCCACAGACTTCAGATTGGACTTTGATCCTGATGTTATTTTATATGGCTGTTTGTTCAGGTCAAGACCTGTATTTATCAAAATTATATTGATACGTAATCTGATCATCTTTCCATGCAATTAATAAAAGCAAGAGTGATGAAATACATGCTGCTTAATGCACTTCATAGACTTTCACTGTCAAGGGCGTAGGTTTGATTTTGACATTGGTAGGGACACAAATGGGGGAGGTCCGGAGGGGATGTAACCCCCACTGGAAGCTGAGGCGTTTTGCATTTATGATAGACTTCTGACCGCCATTTCATATCATTTAGATCAGTGATTCTCAACCTTTTTCATATCGAGGACCCCTAGTTTAGTCCATAATCCGGTGCGCTGCTCGGCTGCGCACTGCGTCTCAGTATGCTCCCCAACCACGTCCTGAACAGCGAATACAAACTGTTACCATCAAATCGGAGATATAGGGTTCCACGATTTAATAGGGTTAGACTGAAGCACTCTTTTGTACACCAGTCAATCCTAAAATTAAATATAGAGCTTAATCCCAGATCAAATGCACGTTGAAGGGCCTTGAGTACTGTCTTTTGTGATTGTAATGATATGTTGAATGTATGTATCTTTGTGTCCTGTCTTAATTTTTGTCTTTTTTGTGATGTTGCAAATGGAGCTGCTGTGATGCAAGAAAAATTTCAGACTGAGTCTGACAATAAAGTATTATCATTATTATTATTATTATTATTATTATTAGAGCCATGGACCCCCATTTGATGAGATTTTGTCTCTAGGACCCAAATCTGAGAATACTTTTATTGTTAGATATGATTTTGATCCAGAATCCCATGACTGTCTGTATTGTAGGTAGAGAGATAACAGTGAAACTATGATCAAAACAGTCATTCTTCTACATTCTGTAATTGTGTTAACTATTTGTAAATTAAATAATGGTGAAGTTTAACAATTCATCAATTTGCTGGGGACCCCCTGGAACCCCCTCAAGGACCGCTGGTGGTCCCCGGACCCCACGTTGAGAACCACTGATCTAAATAGTTATGGTAGCCAATACACTCATTAACAGACACACAGACACAGGGGTGTAGCACATTAATGAATCCTTTACTCAAATTTGCCAGCTGAATGGGACTTTGAAGAGCACATTTTGTTTTAAGGCAGGTACTGTAGTACTGTTGCCTATTCAAACCAACGATCTGTATTTACATTTAAAATAATAATAATAATAATAATAAGATATTGTAAACTATATCCAAACCCTACATACAAACAGCTGAGCCAAACACATGCCTACGCCTGTCATTAACAGAGATGAACTGTTGGCATATTTGTTTTACATCAGTGTTGTCCAGTGTGGCACACAGCAGCTTGTTCAGTCTCACTTGTGACATGTAGGCTACTTACGGTCGTCACCCGTCACAGACGCACGCGACACGGTACTTAAATAAACTAACTTTAATGGCTAAACACAACTGTTACTAATATAAAATAGGATGGAGTCTTCACTCGCATGCTCGCCGGTAGGCGGAGCTTTGGCTCTTCTTGTACACAGCCCACAGCATTTCATACGTTAGCAAGAAATGGCAAAGCCAATCAGCGATTTTTTGGGGGGGTTAGGGAGGCGGTGTCACGCCAATTTTTATCCGGGTGACGCAATAACATTCTAAAACAGCTGTTATACTAAAGTTTCGTTACAGCGTCCGTTGCTATGCCGACATGGGACACCGATGCACTACACCAATGCAGCGGGACTCGTAGTAGAGAACGCGATCTGTTAACATTGACTAGACACTGACGGACAAAACAACGTTTATTGTCAATCAAAATAATTGCTAGGGACATTTCAGAGTCGCTTGATATTGGTAGGGACACGTCCCTACCGTCCCTACCCAATTCTACGCCCTTGTTCACTGTATTCTAACATGTTTCTACTACAACACATACTTTTAAAGGTTTATTCCACTAAAACACTGCTGCTCCTACTACTGCTTTGTGAACATTTAAAGGCACATTCCACTTAAACATTACTTCTACTACTACTTGTACTTTTAAAGGTATTTTCTGTGAAAGCACCATTACTACTACTACTACTCTACGTTTAAAGGCATATTCCACTAAAACACTACTCCATCATATTTATACTTTTAATGGTATACTCCACTAAAACACTATTACTGCCATGACTTAGCGTGGTGCAGAACAAGTGATTACTTAGGAGAAAATCACTTGTAAGTGTCCATCGCTGTAGAACAATGATACATTTGAATCCTGTGCTCTTATGTGAATGAGCTAATTCAAATAGTATTTAAAATATGACCTAATATCTGATGTTTTGTTTTTTCCCAGAGTGCACCAAGAGAGGTCAGAGTTTCCCAGTGGTCAGTCTGCCCAGGAGCATCAAACAGACCTGGACTCCATATTTAAGGTGTGTAAATGAACAACAACACCTTTTACTTCACCAACAAGTGAAATGCAAAACAAACATTCAGTCTCCATGCTGCACTCTTTAGACCAGCGGGCTTTCAGTCTATGATGGATCTGATGTTGTGTTCCATGATTTTAGTAAGAAAGTTTAATTTATATATTATTCTGTTCCAGCTGCTGGAGGAGAACATCGTCACCTTTGTGAAGAACGAGCTGAAAAGGTTCCAGAGGGCTCTGAGTCCAGATTACCCAGAATGCTTAGAGAGGCAGAGGGAGGATGAGGAGGTGGTGGACGGTGAGGAGGAAGAGCAGAGGAGGAGCAGAAAGACTTTTCTGAAGATCACACTGCAGTTCCTGAGGAGAATGAAGCAGGAGGAGCTGGCTGACTCTCTGCAGAGCAGTAAGAGGCTTTTAACAGGTTTAACATGATGGAGAGGGGAGATGGTGGAAAATGGGAGATGGATTTCCAAACTCTGCTGTAAATCTAAACATTTGCCAACCAAGATTTATTCAATTCAAGATTGAAAGGTAAATGAGCACAATCCCTCTGGATAATCTGGTAAAATGATTAATTTGTTAATGTGAGTGTAATACACTGAACACAGTGGTGCACACTGGGAAAAACAAACAGCACCACACCAGTTGTCTTTCACACTGAGCTGCACACACAGTCAGGACCTGTTTGTCCACTCACCAGTGATGAGCTGAAGAGATGCCATGGAGTGGAGATATATATACATTTACCAGGAAATGTTTACTGAAATATCTGCTCATTGATGGTATTTGTTCTTTGTTCTTTGTTCTTTCAGAAACTCTTGCTGCCATCTGCCAACGTGAACTCAAATCCAGTCTGGAGGAGAAGTTTCAGTGTCTGTTTGAGGGGATTGCTAAAGCAGGAAACCCAACACTTCTGAATCAGATCTACACAGAGATTTACATCACAGAGGGAGGGAGTGGAGAGGTCAATGATGAACATGAAGTCAGACAGATTGAAGCAGCATCCAGGAAACCAGCGAGACCAGAAACACCAATCAAATGTGAAGACATCTTTAAACCCTTACCTGGAAGAGACAAACCAACCAGAACATTGATGACAAAGGGAGTGGCTGGCATTGGGAAAACAGTCTTAACACAGAAGTTCACTCTGGACTGGGCTGAAGACAAAGCCAACCAGGATGTACAGTTCACATTTCCATTCACTTTCCGAGAGCTGAATCTGCTGAAAGGGAAAAAGTACAGCTTGGTGGAACTTCTTCATCACTTCTTTACTGAGACCAGAGAAGCAGGAATCTGCAGGTTTGACAAGTTCCAGGTTGTGTTCATCTTTGACGGTCTGGATGAGTGTCGACTTCCTCTAGACTTCCAGAACAACGAGATCCTGACTGATGTTACAGAGTCAACCTCAGTGGACGTGCTGTTGACAAACCTCATCAAGGGGAAACTGCTTCCCTCTGCTCGCCTCTGGATAACCACACGACCTGCAGCGGCCAATCAGATCCCTCCTGAGTGCGTTGACATGGTGACAGAGGTGAGAGGCTTCACTGACCCACAGAAGGAGGAGTACTTCAGGAAGAGATTCAGAGATGAGGAGCAGGCCAGAAGAATCATCTCCCACATCAAGACTTCACGAAGCCTCCACATCATGTGCCACATCCCAGTCTTCTGCTGGATCACTGCTACAGTTCTGGACCATGTGTTGAAAACCAGTGAGAGAGGAGACCTGCCCAAGACCCTGACTGAGATGTACATCAACTTCCTGGTGGTTCAGTCCAAACTGAAGAACATCAAGTATCATGGGAGAGCTGAGACAGATCCACACTGGAATACAGAGAGCAGGAAGATGATTCTCTCTCTGGGAAAACTGGCTTTTGAGCAGCTGGAGAAAGGCAACCTGATCTTCTATGAAGCCGACCTGACAGAGTGTGGCATTGATATCAGAGCAGCCTCAGTGTACTCAGGAGTGTTCACACAGATCTTTAAAGAGGAGCGTGGGCTGAACCAGGACAAGGTGTTCTGCTTTGTCCATCTGAGCATTCAGGAGTTTCTGGCTGCTGTTCATGTCATCGTCTCATTCATCGACTCTGGTGTCAATCTGCTGTCAGAAACTCAATCAAAATCTCGGTGGCCTGTGAAGGTAAAAGTCAAATCTAAACTAAAACACCTCTACCAGAGTGCTGTGGACAAGGCCTTACAGAGTCCAAATGGACACCTGGACTTGTTCCTCCGCTTCCTCCTGGGTCTTTCACTGGAGACCAATCAGACTCTCCTACGAGGCCTGCTGACACAGACAGGAAGTAGCTCACACACCAATCAGGAAACAGTCCAGTACATCAAGGAGAAGATCAGGGAGAATCCGTCTCCAGAGAGAAGCATCAATCTGTTCCACTGTCTGAATGAGCTGAATGACCGTTCTCTAGTGGAGGAGATCCAACAGCACCTGAGATCAGGAAGTCTCTCCAGAGCCAGACTCTCCCCTGCTCAGTGGTCGGCTCTGGTCTTCATCTTACTGTCATCAGAAGAAGAGCTGGACGTGTTTGACCTGAAGAAATACTCTGCTTCAGAGGAGGCTCTTCTGAGGCTGCTGCCAGTGGTCAAAGCCTCCAATAAATCTGTGTAAGTGCATAGAAAACTGAATAGATTCAATATATGATGTGATATCTTACACAGGAGAGAAAAAAATAATATTTTAAAGTCCTTGTTTGTCTTCATCACTAATTCTCCTTCAGGCTGAGCGGCTGTCAGCTGTCAGAGAGAAGCTGTGAAGCTCTGGCCTCAGTTCTCAGCTCCCAGTCCTCTAGTCTGAGAGAGCTGGACCTGAGTCACAACGACCTGCAGGATTCAGGACTGAAGCTGCTCTCTGCTGGACTGGAGAGTCCACACTGTAGACTGGAGACTCTCAGGTCAGGATCACTGTTACTGTTCAACAGACCATTTAAATTCTGCTTTACATGCACATTAATGTCAGTGAAAATACCTGAACTCTCATTTTCCTGCTGATGTGATTTTTGAAACCAGCTGAGAAACCAACATTTAGCTCTACTTTCTATCCTCTGAGAGAATATTTCATTATTTCCTCTCCTCACTGCCTCTGTTGTTGAAACAGAAAATAAATTCTGTCACAAATTGAGTTGAGAACTGAAACAAAAACACAAACGTGATCCTTGGGTCAAATATTAATATTGGAGACAGTTAAAATTTTTAAACAAGGATTTTAAGGACAAACCGTGCATAAAGGCAAGTGAAGAGGCAGGTAGCAAGTTTACTAGTTGAAAACGTTTCCTCGCTCACTCCATCGATGCACAATTACTCGGGACGAACATGACAACAAGGTTTAGGAAAGAGGAGAAAACAACAACAAGCTGCTGCTGTGTTTGTTTACATCATCACGTCTCACAGAAATCTCCACGTAGCACACGTTAGCTTCAGGACTGGTTACAGGGTCTGAAATGACTTATTGCAGATTTAAGAGAGGAACTCTGCTGTGGTCGTTATTTAAAATTATCGAGCTGGTTTTATTTCAAAATCAAGGAAAATTTAATTGAGATAATTACCGATATTGTTTTATTACCCAGCACTACAAACTATACATCACAGGAAGAAAGTGTGTGTGTGTGTGCAGGCTGGCAGGCTGTCTGCTCACAGAGGAAGGCTGTGCTTCTCTGGCCTCAGCTCTGAGCTCCAACCCCTCCCATCTGAGAGAGCTGGACCTGAGCTACAATCATCCAGGAGCCTCAGGAGTGAAGCTGCTCTCTGCTGGACTGGAGGATCCACACTGGAGACTGGACTCTCTCAGGTATGGAGAGGCAACGTCTGCTAGAAGGCTGAGAGTCACACACATTTTCTCTGTCACACTGAGAAGATGAGGAATACTGTTTCATGTTTAATGGAGGATATGAGTGGAAATCCTTCATATTGAAGGTTATTAAATGTCCATGTTTCCATCAAAGAGAATCTGCTGGTCTGACTTTGTTTATTCCCCAGTGTGGACCATGGTGGAGTGCAGAGGCTGAAACCAGGTGTGAGGAAGTGTAAGTGTGTATTTAGTTTGATTCATGAAAACAAAGCAACACACATTCAACTACTGAGATAGAAAGTCCATCTACACCACAGTATGTGACGTCCATTCATTCAGATCCTACTGAGAATCAGGATGATGGCTGACATCATGTGTTATAATGAAACTGCTTTAGAAATTATCAGTAAAGTTGCTAATAATAAATCAACAATAAATAAAGAGAGCAGGTGCGTTAGATGAGAAGCTGCTGCTGTATTGAGTCTTGTTCTCTCATCAGATGCCTGTGAACTCACATTGGACCCAAACACAGCACACAGAAACCTCTTCCTGTCTGAAGACAACAGAAAGGTGACAGTGAGAGAGGAGCAGCAATATCCTGATCACCCAGAGAGATTTGACTACTGGAAACAGCTGCTGTGTAGAAATGGTCTGACTGGTCACTGTTACTGGGAGGTCGAGTGGGAAGGATGGGTTGATATAGGAGTGACTTACAGAGGAATCAGAAGGAGAGGAGGCAGTGAAGACTGCAGGATTGGAGGGAATGAAAAGTCCTGGAGTCTGTTCTGCTCTGATGATGGTTACTCTGTCTGTCACAATAACAGATCAACAGTCATACCTCCCCTCTCCTCCTCTGGCTCTAACAGAGTAGCAGTGTATCTGGACTGGTCTGCTGGCTCTCTGTCCTTCTACAGAGTTTCCTCTGACTCACTGATCCACATCCACACCTTCCACTCCACATTCACTGAACCACTCTATCCTGCGTTTGGGTTCTGGTCTGGTTCCTCAGTGTCTCTTGTCAGATAGAGGAGGGAGAGAGAAACACTCACACTGCTGACTAGAGACAGCTGCTGAGATGACAGGAACACACACACTTATATCTTAAAGTGAGAATATTACTTTTTCATATATGTTTACTGCTCATTTCATTGTAAAAAAAAAACATGATCCATCAGTCACTGTAAACAGAGTGGATTGTATGTGAACGGTAACTGAACAGAGTTTTAACATCACATGGACAAGAACAGACATTTTGTTTGGAAAGTGAAATGAATCAGATATTTAACTAGACAGAATCAAGTCATTGTTTTTCATCATTGATGATTGACGGGTTACAATATTTTTCCTTTGAATCTTTGTTTTATTTGATCAATCTGTCTTCTCCAAGCTGAGCATCCATCTTGTTTTCTACAGGAAGGTTAAATGAAGCTTGTTTGATCTTCTTTTGAGGATCAAAATGTGTTTTCTCAAGATAATGACATAAATAATGCAATATCTCAAGAAAACAAAGAAAATAACTTGTAAATAAATAAAATGTATCAAAATGTCCTCAGTGGGCTTCTGTACCCTGCTCTATTTCCCAGACAGATAGGCTTCATCATCATCATCATCATCATCATCATCCTCCTCCTGCTCACTCAGCAACAGGCCGGACTGGGTTTTCTCTTGTTTCTCTGCATCATCCTTCTCTTCTTGTCTTCTTCTTCTTGTTATTTCTCTTTTCTCCTCTGATGGATTTTCAAGGCAAGGCAAACTTTATTTATACAGCACATTTCATACACAAGGTAAATACAATGTGCTTCACATAAAACAGAAAAAATACATACACACTCCACAACTATTTAAAATGACATTAAAAAGAAAGAAAGATAGAGATAAAATAGGTAAAACATAAATAAAATAAATAAAGATAATAACACCTGTTACATCTACATACAGATGATTTAGCAACAGGCCACAGAGAAAAGGAATGTTTTGAGCTCAGTTCTTCTGGAAGTTTATTCCAGTAATTGGGAGCATAATTACTAAAAGCAGCTTCATCTGATTTAGTTTTTACCCTGGGAACAACTAACAGACCGGTCCAGAGGACCTCAGAGGTCTGGGTGGCTCAGATCCTAAGAGCAGGTCAGAAATGTATTTTGGAGCTAAGCCATTTTGTTCTTTATAGACAAGCAGCAGAATTTTAAAATCAATTCTATGGCACACTGGAAGCCAATGCAGTGACCTAAGAACTGGTGTAATGTGTTCTGTTTTCTTGGTCTTAGTCAGAACTCTGACTAAGACCCCCCAGAGTTTTTTTGGGGAGACCGGAGAGAAGACCACTGCAGTAGTCCAACCTGCTGGTAATGAAAGCGTGAATCAGCTTTTCTAAATCAGGTTTTGACATAAGACCCCTTACTTTGGTTATATTTTTAAGGTGATAAAAAGCTGATCTTGTAATAGTATTGATATGTTTGTTAAAATTGAGATCGGAATCCATAATAACACCAAGATTCCTAGCTTGGTCTTTACTCTTGAGAGACAGGGAGTCAAGGTGTATGGAGAGCGGTAAGAGTCCCATCAATTATTATAGGCTATAGGCAAGCTGGAAAACTGCTCTTTGCTGCCCCCTTTGGTCAACATGGCAGCAAAGAGGTTTTCCAGCTCGCCGCACAGGGAAGAGCGTGAGGAGTGGCAGGCATGACACCCGAATGAAAACAACTCGGACAAGCCACACAAAGGTGAGATTTTATACTTTATTGCAAATGCTTTCAAACAATATGTTTTACTCGTGTAACAGAAAAGTGTTCAAGGACGTCAAAAAGCTTGTCAGAATGGCAAAATTCAGTCTGGAAACCTTGCCTAACGGATGACAAAGTGCTGCCAGCAAGGATTTGGAGGTAAGGACTCGGGACTGACATCCACGCAGTGTGGAGTCAGTCCCAACGGGGCTACGTGACAGAGAAGTTTATACTTGGTCTAAAACAGTCTATTTAACTGTTTTATTTCCCCTTCTCTCTCACAGGTTCTGAACCTTCTGACCAATCAGCAGAGAGACACTTTGTATTTTATACCAAAACATTTTATTAACATCATGTACCGTCATGGGTTCCTGTTTAAACAGCAACAAATTCCTACAGTTCTCTAGAAAAAATATTAAATTGTCTTTAATAAAAAAAATATTAGCAAGTTTTTTTTTCATGAAACACAGCACACACATAATGTATAAAAAGATTCAAGTAAAAAAACAAAAAAAACAATACAAAGTCAGATATACAAAGTCCTTCATACAGCAGGCACTTGAGATGTTTCAGAAAATAAATCAGTTTCTGTCAGCTGCTTTTTGCATAAAAACGGCTAAAGAAACGCCGTACCGTTCTGTCAGGGTCGCAGGTTCGAACCCTGCAGCAGCGCGAAGTGAAGCCATCAGAGCTTCAGCTAAATGAACAGCTGCGGGTTCGATCAATACGGGATCTGAAGGCCAATACTATTTTCTGTGAATATTCAGTATCTTTGAATTTGTCCAGTTTTGTGACCAAAAAATCCCAATATTCAGTGTTTCCTCCAGAATTTTATTCTTGATCTAAATCTCACACTGAAGACCAAAACCTTCCCATCCTGTCTGGAAAAGTCTGGAATTTAGAATCGGGTTCGATTGATATCAGTTTCTGCAGGCTGATACCGACCGGACTGAAGCTGCTGACAGACGATATTTTCTGCCGATATTCAAAATCTTTAAATTTGACCATTTTCATGCCAAAAAAAATCCATTGAAACTGAACCTGAGCTCCTCTGAACCCAGGATGATGATGATGATGAGTTCATGCATCCTTGTGTCTCATTAGAATCAGTTGAGGTTCAGGACGTCCTATAAAGAACCAGTGTTCTCTATAGGACGTCGCTATTGATCAATTCTACAATCAATATCGACTCAATCAACCTGCATCACATCAGATCAGACTGGACTAGAGTTGCCAATAAATCAGTATTATCGTTTATCGTCTTTCAGTAGAATCATATGGTGATGAAATAATGACATGGAGTTATCATGATACATAAATCTGTTAAATTAATGATAAAAAGCAAAAGCTTGTTAAAAAATCTCATGAAGTGAGATCTGGAACAAATTAGGGAATGATCAAATTTGTTTTATTGAACTTCATATTACCATTCAGTTCAATGTGATGAACATCAATTTGATTATTTAACGTGATTTGGCATTTCATCGTTGTCAGCTGAAAACCGCAAACCAGTCAGCTTTTCAGAAACTGTTTTCAGTTTGACCACCATGACTTTTTTTTTTTTTTTCATCAGACCAAGGTTCAAAAATGTTCTCAGCCCGAACAGGGGATGGAAGTAAAAACATGTAAATCACCAAAATTGGAGTTTGGAGGTTTTTACGTTAACAATATGTTAACCGATGTCTATATATATCGCTATCGAAATTTTGAATTTCTTATGTTTATGGTGATATAAACTCTGTTCATATCAGCCAGATCAGTCTGATCCTGGATCAGCTGATCAGACTGCAGCGGCTCTGAAGTCCCTCTGTCTCTCTGCTCTTTGTCTGGGTCGATCGCCCAGGCTGAAGTCACTAAAGGCATTAAAACACACACACGCGGCGTGTCAGATGGCGGTCAGATGGCGGTGTCAGTCAGACGGCGGTGTCGGCTGGCAGGTCGCTCAGAACCGTCTGCACGTCGCTGAAACTCGGCCGCTCTTTAGGACTGACTGAGCAACAACGAAGAATCAACTTATAGACCCTGGAGGGACAGAGAGGAAGAGGGGGGAGGAGGAGGGAGCCGGACTGCAGGTCTGGGGAGGGGGTGGGGGAGGGGGTTAATTAAAATCAAATGTAAATTTCCTTTCTGCTGCTGTCTTCAGGTTACCTAAAGATCACCTAAAGATTTCATTCCACTTCATTCAATTACTTAAGCTCCATGACTTGGAGCTTAAGTAATTGAATGAAGTGGAATGAAATCTTTAGGTTACTTGCATAACCCTGTCTCACTATGGGATGCGCTCCCTCGAGTATCTTCCAGAAGCATATCTTACACTACACCAGCCCTGAGTGGCTGGCAGTCGTGACGTGTGTGTCAGGATCCTCCTCCTTTATATAGGACTGACGCTGTCAAGTAAGCACACCTCTTCTCGCTTCACCCCAGCAGCAAGAAGGGTGGTCTGGTGAGACATCTCACTCATGCTACTCAGTTCTCTTTCATAGCATTTGTTTCAATGTCTCACTATGGGATATTTGGAAACTCCCATATTGCTTATCTCGAAGAACAGCATGAACAATAGTCGGGGCCGTGACATCCAACTTATAAAACCTCACAAACGTGAGAGGCGAGGAAGAGCTAGCTGCAGCACATATGTCCTGGGCCCTGTTTAGAGACCCCTCTAAACAGGGCCCAGGAGGTAGCCAAACCTCTGGTAGAATGTGCATGTAAACCAGCTGGGGCCTGAAGACCCATGCTTGAATAGGCCAGTGTAATAGCCCCCACAATCCAGTGAGAAAGCCTCTGCTTTGTGATAGGCTTACCCTTGCAGGGTGCAGCCCAAGACACAAACAACTGGTCCCCTTTCCTGAAACCACCAGTTCTATCCCAATATGCGCGTAAAGCGCGCACCGGACACAACAAGTGCAGCCATCGCTGCTCCGGAGAGCTGAACGGCAGAGAATGGAAATGGAAAGCAACGAGCTCCACAGGCGAGCATGAGTTGATTACCTTAGGGACAAAAGCAGGGTTAGGCCGTAAGGTAACCCGCAAATTCCCAGGGGCAAAAAGCATGCATGCAGGATGCGCCGACAGCACGTGAATATCACCCACACGCTTTGCTGATGCCAAAGCCAACAATAAAGCCGTCTTAAACGATAATGGCTTCATGTCAACCTGCTCAATAGGCTCAAATGGACTCACCAGAGCCTCCAATACAACAGCCAAATCCCACAAAGGGGAAACAGTCTAGAAACCGGGAGCAGCCTCCGTGCCCCCCCCCCCCATGAACCAGCAAACAAGGGGGTGTTGATCCACAGTCTTACCCCCAAAGCCAACATGGCATGCCGCAATGGCGGGCAAGTACATGTGAACAGTGGAGAAAACTCTCCGCTTACCGATTCAATCCTGAAGGAAGGATAAAATCACACCCAACGAACACTGGAAAGGAATTTCCTGTGCATTAGCACACCATTCCTCAAACACCTTACACTTACAGTCATACAAAGACCTAGTGGAGGACGCCCTAGCATTCTGAATGGTATATAACACTGTGTGGAAGCCCCACAGTGCTCAGAGTAACCCACTCACGGTCCAGGCCCACAGGGCAAGCTAGTGAGGAGCGATCAGGATTAACCGCAATCGGTCCTCCCTCACCCTGAACAGAATGGGGGGAATGAAGGCCAACGGGGAAAACCCGTACAGCAGAACGCGCGGCCAGACGTGCGCTAACGCGTCTATTTCCAGTGGCACGTCCCGGTTGTGCAGAGAGAAAAACAGCGGACACTATGTGTTTTCTCTGGACGCAAACAGGTCCACTGGCGCCCCGCCGAACCGCTCTCAGAGCTTGTGCACTACAGCTGGGTGCAGTTTCCACTCCCCGTAGAGGGGATTGCCTCTGGATAGCAGATCTACTCCCCGGTTCTGAATCCCGGGAATGTGCGTCGCCATCAAGGAGAGGAGATGCGCATCGCTCCACAGTATCAGCCAGTGCGTATAGCTGCCGGGAACACAGACCCCCCTGACGGTTGATATACGCTACCGTAGTGGTGCTGTCCATCCTCACTAATACATGACATCCCCTGAGGAATGGGAGGAAGTGCTGTCAGGAGAACAGCTAGCAGCTCCAGGCAGTTGATATGGGCATGACGGAGACAGCTGTCCCAGACCCCATTTACCAACCTGCCTTTGTGTACCCTGCCCCCAGCCCAACAAGCTTGCGTCGGTGGTAACCACCTTTCTGAACAGGACCATGCCCACAGCATGCCCATTATCAGAAAAGACTGTTGTTTCCAGTGGCGCAGAGCACGCACGCACGTTGCCGAGTCTAGCCTGAGAGGCCACCCAACGCTGGGAGTCTCACCACGAGCAGATGCCCTTTTTCGGCACCAGGAAGTATCTCGGGTACAAGCCGCCATAGCTCTGCTCTAGTGGCACTTCCATTATCGCCCCCTTTTCCAACAGTGAGGAAATTCCCTCCTGTAGGATGCAGGCCGACTCCGCTTCTGCCCGGGAATAAATCACCCCACTGAATGGGGGAGCCGTGGCAAACTGAAGTCTGTAACTGCTGGTTATCATCTTCAGTTCCCACTTTGACGCCGTGCATTTCCCCTTACGGCAGGGGAGAGACAAGCTGAGGCCCATGCAGCGGCACAGCGCTGCCCTCCAGCAGCTGAAGCCCATCAGTGCGATGCCTTCTGTGGGAGACAGAGCTGCAAAGCTCCATCCTTTCTCTTTCTCTTCATCCATTTCGCTTCAGCATGGAAGCCAGTGTGGAGCCGAAGATCCCCTCGGGGACAACCAACATCCAGGATGTCCTCCTTCTCCCAATCAGACAAGTTGGTCAGGTTGAGTCATCGGGCTCGCTCCTGCAACACCATCATAGCCATGCACACGGAGACAGATGCCAGTGACCGCGGAAATCACATCCCACACGACCGGGCTCACTTGGCAAGCTAGCCTCCGATGGAGGCTCTTTGCGGTGAATCAGGTGCAATGCCCACACGAGCCGGGAGAATCGATTGCTGCTCGGGCAAGGCGAGCTGAGAAGACCTGGTGTGTGTCTTTGCTCGAGATTTTATTCCCGCACTCGCAGAGACGAGCACCGGTGTTCTCTTCCCCATGGTGTGGGGCAGCTTTGCAGCTGTCGCCATCTAGCTGGAGTGCTAAACGGTTGGCTAATATCTGGTGTGATAAGAGCCCAAGCTAACCCAGGTGGGGCAAGATGGCGAGATAGCCTGTCTCGCGAGCCGAGCTGGAGCCAGCTTTGAGGTAAAGCGCATATCTCTCTTAACAACTTGCCTTACTATGGGGAAGGCAGGACGAAACCCGAAGAAGCTGCGGAAAAACTAGCGTTCGGCGATGGAGTTGTGAGCTCCGTCTGTGAACAGTTAAGCTAGTTAGCCGTAGCAACAGGCGAGAGATACACTTCTGAAGCGAGAAGAGGTGATTGAATGATGGGTGATGCAGCGTCAGTCCTATATATATATGAGGATGGTCCTGATGCACACGTCACGACTGCCAGCCACTCAGAGCTGGCGTAGTGGAATACATGCTTCTGGAAGATACACGAGGGAGGGTATCCCATAGTGAGACATCAAAACGAATGCTATGAAATAGAACTGACTTTTATAAATACAGTGAAATGAAAGTGTCATGTTCTATGGCTCTTACAGTTGCTAGGTAGTTGCTAAGTAATTAACAGTTCTTAGGGTGTTACTAGGTGGTTGCTAGGTAATTAACAGTTCTTAGGGTGCTACTAGGTGGTTGCTAGGCAATTAACAGTGGTTGCTAAGGTGTTACTAGGTGGTTGCTGTACTGTTCTATTTCTGCAGCAGTTTTCAGAGTTTGATTTGAATCATGAAAGGCTGCAGAGCGGATGGATGTTCTTCTGTCAGACAGCGCCACTTTCATTGGACTTGGATCAGTTCCTCACTGCAGTGAGCTACCCAAAGCTCTGCCCCTTCTTTCTTACTTTCTAACTTGAATCTGATTGGTTGTCTCTGCATCCCAAAAAAAATTGCTCTGCAGTCAAACCAGAAATGTAGTTGTAGTTTTGGTTTTGGATGTTTTTATAGTTTTATCGTTATGGGAACACAGAGCAATGTAAATCTTTTAGTAGTATAGTGTAGTTCTACTTTTATAGTTCTCCTGCTATATGTGAATGGGCCTGAAGTGTGTGTTACCTTGCAGCACCCTGGGGTGCTCCAGCGCGGCGTAGGGCAGCTCTCCCAGGCTGAACACCTCCCACATCAACACACCGAACGACCAGACGTCCGACTTGGCGGAGAAATCGTCCTCAAACACCGACTCAGCAGGCAGCCAGCGCACCGGGACCAGAGCCTGCCGGTGCTGGTGGTACTCACTGGAGGAGTAGGGTGGATCAGATTAAACAGATCAGATTAGAGTAGATTTGATTAGAGTAGATCAGATTAGATAGATCAGATTATATTTCAGTCATTTCAGTAGCAAATAGTAACAGGATACAGCAGAAAAGAACAGAACAGAAATAAGAATAGAGCCCATGAGAGTACTAACACAACTGACAGTTACAACAGTATAATATGTCAAGTAGAAGTCAAGTAGAAGTATATGAATAACAATTATATATATAAAATATATGTAATAATATATAAATATATATAAAATATATGTATTACAGCATGATGAAGGTGTGTAAAATAATAGAACATAATGAGACACAGAATATATGAAAATATACTCAACAATATGAGATATATGTGGTAAGAAATAAATACAGACAGACACCAAGTATTGTGGATCTAATTCCTTACAGAATGAGTTTCATAAGCGTGGATATAGTCTTAAAGAGAGGTTCCCGGTGGAGAACCAGCCTTAAAGAGAGGTTCCTGGTGGAGAACCAGCCTTAAAGAGAGGTTCTGCTGTCTCCTACCTGCTGTAGATGTCCTTGCTGAGTCCCAGTGATGACACCTTCACCGTCTTCCGACTGCTGACTATACAGTTTCGTGCTGCCAGGTCACGATGGACAAAACGCTGATTGGACAGATGCTCCATTGCCCTGGCAACCTGGAGACATACACCCACCTGGGGGGGGGGGGGGGGGGGGGTATTTAACAGTTAAACATTTAGCCTGAGGATTACATACATTTAGAGAATAAAAGAGATTTATGTTGTTGATAACTGTTCCACCTCTAGGGGGAGCTACTGGCCTCTGGGCATCTGACACTTTGAAACTGTGTGTGTGTGTTTGTGTGTGTGTGCGTGCGTGCGTGTGTGTGTGGACCTTCTGCTTGGTGGTGAGGCGGTGGGTCTTTGGTTTCTCCTCTTTACTCCTGGTCATCCTGAGGTACTGCTTCAGGTCGCCCTGGAGACGGGAGGAGAGAGGAGGATGGAAACAACAGTGACAACAAACAACATTTCTGTTGTTGGATTTCTGTTTGTCATAGAAAGCAGAATGATAATGTTGTCACTTCTCCTTAAACTACACTCTTCAGTGTATTTCTTCACACAGGATAACTGACTTGGCCTTTACATGATGATGTGAACAGTTCAGGT
Organism: Centroberyx gerrardi; assembly: GCF_048128805.1. NCBI lineage: Eukaryota > Metazoa > Chordata > Actinopteri > Beryciformes > Berycidae > Centroberyx > Centroberyx gerrardi. The sequence continues at coordinate 1,262,443 of NC_135999.1, forward strand.
TGTTTTCCTCAGTACTGTCGTCTTCCTCATCCATGATGCGCGGGTCAATCCGCATGTTTATCCATGGGTGGGGCGGATTAGGGTCGAGTGAAGATAATATTGAGAACGGGTTGGGCGGGTGCGGGTCAAATAGGCTACACACAGTACACACACACAATATAGACTAAATTTCAATGAAATTTAAATTTAATTAACGGAATAAACTTCTCCAATCTCCAGCTGGTTTATCCTCCATCCATACATTATATCCTGCCACACTGCACAATACAGCATTACCTATAACCTTAGTTACATAAGAGTCTTTGGAAAATTACCTGGCTACCTGTATCTTTTTCTTTTTTTTTTCAGGTTGGTGGATCTGTTTCTGGTCGCTGTTTTATGTGTATGAAAATGAGTTGGGTGGGTTCGGATATGTTTTTTGTGTCGGATCGGGCGATCGCGGGTTGAAAAAAAAACAGGCTAAACCAGTAGGTGATGAGGCGTGTAGGCCCACAGTCATGTGGACACACCTCACTAGCCACTCCCCCATGTGGGATAACCCAGGGAGGTTGTATGGCTATGGGAGTGAACCCTGAACGAAAAATCTGTGTTTCGGGGATAGACGCAGGCAGGACAGTGACAGACTGGATCTCTGGCAATTCCCTGCAACTCCAATGAATCTTCATGCCACCAGAAGATACTGGATGGAGCCAAGACCGTGAGAGCAGGCACTGCGCGCTCCTACGCTCACTTAAATCTACTCTGCGCAGGCTCATACTAGACGTTCTTCTGGAAAGGGCTCCTCCCCGACTCTCGGTGCCCTCCATGAATAGGCTTTGCTGTGAAGACCTGTCTGCCCAACAAGCTCCCAGTATCACCAGTAGGCATCAATGAAAGGCTGATGACATGGCGCATTCCCCTGACCCGAGGACGACACACCACCGTCATCAGTGCATACGCTCCAACCTTGGATGCCAGGACCAAGAAACACCATCAAGACTGGTTTGATGAAAATGTGCCCGGCATTCACGACCTTCTCAAGGCAAAGCACAAGGCACACATCGCCTGTCTAACCAACTCTCAATCTACCCCCAGAAACCAACTATCTACCATCAAAGCAGAGACACAAAGCTCTATGGAAGATGGAAAACGACTGGTGGGTCAAGAAAGCCTCTGAAATTCAATCTCTCGCAGACTCCTCTCTCGAGACGCCCTCAGAGAAGGAATGTCACACCAGTAAAGTCTGCAGACGGCACCACTCTTATGTAGGACACAGTCACTCAAAAACTACTCTGGGACTTACTTACGGTTTGGGGTCCCACCTAAATTCCTCTCCACTCTCCAGCAATATCATGATGGTATGCAAGCCCATGTCCAAACAGGTGGACAACAATCTGACCCTTTTGATGTTAAGATCAGAGTGAAACAAGGATGTGTCTTAGCCCCTGTTATCTTTAACATCGTCTTCACAGCCGTCACCGTTGTCTCCCACAGACACTTCTTCAATCAGTAAGCTTCAGTATGCAGATGACTGTACACTGATTGCCCTTCAGCATGGCCTCAATGTGGTAGAGCTGTCGGCCAACAGGTCAACATCAAAAAGACACAAATAATCAACCAACAGAGCTCTTCCCAGAACACACCTGTCTTCCATATCGACAACATCCCTCTGGAAAACGTAGCACATTTCAAATACCTTGGCAGTATCTTCTCGGACAGCTGCAACATCGATGAAGACATCCAAACCCAGTCTTGCCTCTGCCATGTTTGGTCGCCTAAGGTCAAAGGTCTTCATTAACAAAAACCTGAAAACACCCCCCAAGGCAGCAGTGTACCAGGCGTATGTGTCCACACTGTTGTATGGCTCTGAAGCCTGAACACCATACAGACACCACATCAGATCCCTGCAGGCATTTCATATCCGCTGTCTGCGACGAATTCTGGGAATCACATGGGAGCACCGGATCTCCTATGCTGAGAGGTACGAACGTACCAAGTTGTCCAGCATAGAGATGACTCATGCCTGCAGCTCGCTGGCCCCGGCAGACACTCTACAGCCAACTACAATCTGACCAGAGGTCTGCTGCTGGTCAGTGAAACCGCTACAAGGACGACATCAAGGAGCTCCTGAAGAAGTGCAACATGACACCTTCAGACCTGGAAAGGATGGCAGCAGACCGAACCAGCTGGCGTTCCTCCTGCCTCTCAGGCTCCTCTCACCCGGAGGACACCCATCCCTGAGATGTGCAGTAAGGTGCAAACAACGACATGGACTGACCACCCGAATCCAACACACACCTGCCCTACATGTGGGAAAGTGTGTGCTTCTAGAATAGGTCTACACAGCCACATGAGATGGCATGAGTGCACCAAGCGCTGAAAACCCCTGGGAGCTATGAAGTCATCATCAATAACGATGGACTGCCTTAAGCAAGTAAGTGAAGTATTACGTAATTTCAATCAGGAAGACTACTTATCATTCATTCATGCTTTCTCTTTACCCAATCAGAGTTGGTGAACATGTTTCCTCTTTTTCCAGAGAACCAATCAGAGTTAGCCGTCACTTCCCTCTCTTTTTCAAAGAGCCAATCGTCTAAGTGACGGGAGTATATACATGTCACCTACTATGCTATTGCCCTTCTCTCAGATCTATGCCGTATGCTGCTGTCATTCCAGTCGCTGTGCTTACATTCGTCCCTCCTCCACCCACCCCATCACCACCGATGTCCAGGCTCCAGAGGAACTCCCCAGGGGAACATCCTAATTCCTACATCTATCCCGGATGTACTCCTAACTTCACGAGTGGGAGGAGTTTCTCCATGGAGCTTACGCCAAAGTTTACATCTTGTTTCATGTCATGAATAAAGTTTTTCATTCGAGCATTCATCCTAGTCTCTCCTGATTGAAGTAAGTGTGTGTGTGTGTGTGTGTGTGTGTGTGTGTACGTACCATCTCAGCATACTCCAGTATGAAGCTCTGTGGTTGTGTACTGCGGTTCACTGCCAGCAGTCTGCTCATGTTCTGGTGGCTCAGCTTGGAGAACATCTCAACCTGCCGCCAGAACTCCTGCTGCACCACCTCCTCTCTGGACTGGAGCTCCTTCACCACCACCACCGCCTCCTGCTCTTCCTCTGCTGCTCCTCCTCCTCCTCCTCCTGCACCTCCTCCTCTGCCCAGGCCTTTGGCTTTAGCAATGAAGACTTCTCCAAACTCTCCTCTACCTGTTGGAGGAGGTGAGGGTGACAGCTAGCAAGACCAACTCTACCATGCTAACATAATAAGACTAACACTACCATGCTAAGATTAACACTACCATGCTAACATGCTAACACTAACTTCAGACCAGTCAGCTCGATCAGCAAATCACCAGAAGTCCTTTCTGTCTCTATTGAGCCGATCAACCTGACAGACTCGGCTGACAGCCCAGCCGTCAGCTAGCTTGCTGGCAGAGAGAAGTTGACCAAAGCTGAACTTCATCAACAGTCAATCAGATTTCAGTGTCTTATAAAAATAAAACACTTAAAACACTTAAAATTGATGCGCTGAGATCAGTGGCCTCCCTTGTTGGTGCTAATGGTAAATTCTTGTGTACTATGTTTAACGAATTTCCTCACTAGATAGATTGCAAGTTAGCTAGCTAAACTTTGCTGCTGCAGGAACTCCAGCTCCGCCCACAGTGTATCGACAGGCTAAAGCTAACACTCTAACATACTAACTCACTAACATTCACATAACATACCCAGGGTGGTGATGCAGCTGAGGTTGGAGCGGGGGAAGCTTAGTCTGTCCTGGTTGCCGTGGTGATGGGCTGCAGAGCCCAGACTGCTGAGGGCCACTTCCTGCTGGCCTACACACACACACACACACACACACAGGTTAGTTTATACTGTGTTACTGGTGGAGCTGACGCAAGTTTTATTTCTGCTTAAAGATGTCAAGCTGGAGAAAAGGAGGGTTAAACTAACCCGGCTCTGACCCACCTCTCCAAAACCCGACCTGACCCGTCCCGTGTGTTCTGGGTAAAATTAAATTGGGTAAACTCCTGGTAAACATGGTAACCATCTGACCCCTACAAGCCTCCATCACCTAAGCTGAGGGTCAGCTGCTGCCAACTCAAGGTGAAGAACAGCTGTAAAACATCAGAGTTAGCTTACTCGCCAACAGCCTGAAACCACTGACCTAAAAGATAAAGATTTAACCTCCCTGTCCTCCGAGAGCAAACTGTTGGTTTTCTCTGATATGGGGTGAGGAGCCAAATTCAAGAAAAGTTCCTTTCTCATACGCAGGCTGCTGACCCGATCTTTTTCATCGCTCTGCCAGATCAGCCGGTCCGTCTCAGTCCAGACCAGAGCGGTTAGCATCAGCGCTTCTTCTTCAACCTCCTGACCTTTTCTCGTCTTTGCTGAATTCTTGTCAATCTTTAAACCATTTGTGGTTTAGTCTCAGGCGGTTTTGCTACAAAAACCAGAAATATGAAAGAACCGCCCCTCTTCTTCTTCCTCTGTTAGATCTCTTCAGTCTGTGATGTTCAACACATTCAGCAGTTGTTTAGTGATGAAGTGTTGTCATTTACTTTTTTGGTGAACCCACTTTCCCTCAACCTGCCTCGCCTACTTCTACTGCAGTTAGTGATTTACTACGTTTCCCAGAATGCCGTTCAGCAACCACCAGAGGGGCATTACTTTCAATCAAAGGTGGTGTAAGGACATAGAAATCTATACAGCCAACTAGTTGGTGAACACTGGGGGCGTGACTATGATCGAGGCCACGCCCCCTTACTGAAACCCAACCTGTCTCTCTGCTGCAGTGCATTCTGGTCTCTCTCCTGCTCCTGCAGTGCATTCTGGTCTCTCTCCTGCTGCTGCAGTGCATTCTGGTCTCTCTCCTGCTCCTGTGGTGGAGAAATTGGTGTCTCTCCTCTTCTACAATGGATTACTCCCTGTATGAGTGTTGAACGTGTCTTGGTGCAAAATGGCGGCTCTAGAAAGAAGCCCTCGCTCTTTGATTCAACACACTGATCCGTCTGTCTGTCTGTCTCCATTTTAGTTCATCTCCACTGACAGCTGTCTGTTGTCAGACAGACTGATGATGCTCCGTCTGTCAGATTTCCATCCGTTTTGACAGACAGAAAGTTCAACCAGCTGAACTTTTTCTGGACGGACGGATTCGTCAGCGTCCGCTCAGCCAATCAGAGGCTTCCTACGTTTGTTTTGTAGAATCTAGCGGCGAACACAGAGACGACGGTCCGACCGAAACAAAGAGAAAACAGAGAAAGCCTGGTGGAGCGCTGGGATGAGTGGAGGTTTTCAGATCAGTTTCTGATTGAGTTTATACAGTAGAGTCTGTTTCTTCTGTTTCTATCAAGCAGCTCCGTTATGAGCAGAGCTTCCTGTTCTTCTGCCTCGCCGCCATGTTGACGCTCAGAACAAACCAACACACACACATCTATCAGCAATAATTCTGTCTGTTTTGTGATGATCAGTGAGGAAGATTTGCCTCCCTCTCTCTTCAGTGTGACAGCTGGATGAACAGCGCCCCCTGCTGCAGTGAGTGTAAATGAGTAAAAAATGACTGGGAGTGAATGGGGATACAATGCAATTCATGCAAATCTGAAGCTTTCAGATGTTTTCAAGTTTTGAAATGAACTCAGTCCAACATCCTAACATTGGCTCCTCCTCCTCCTCCTCACCATTGAGGCGTTGCGCCTCCTCCTCCTCCTCTTCCTCCTCGCTCTTCTTCTTGGCCTGTCGTCTCCTCTTGCAGTAGAACATGAGGCCGAGGACGATGATGATGTAAGCGACAGCGGCGCCCACCGACAGGCCGACCGTCTGGATCAGCCTATAGGGAGCTTTGTCTCCGTCCTCCAGGGAGTGATGGACAGGACGCTCTGTGGTCACACACACACACACACACACACACACACACACTTCTTAGATCCACATTTTTCTACTACTGCTGCTGCTGCTGCTACTGCTCCTCCTCTTCATTACCTACGACGTAGAGGTGCGCCATCTTGTGGCCGATGTTGCAGCTGTTCCCAGCGATGCAGGTGTAACTTCCTGTATCCTCCATGGTGACATCAGAGATAACCAGAGAGCCATTGGCTAGCTTCTGGAACCTGGAGGAGAGGAGAGGAGAGGAGAAGAGAAGAGGAGATGAGAAGAGAGGAGGAGAGGAAGAGAAGAGAAGAGAGGAGGAGAGAAGAGAAGAGAAGAGGAGATGAGAAGAGAGGAGAGGAAGAGAAGAGAGGAGGAGAGGAGAGGAAGAGAAGAGAGGAAGAGAGAGGAGGAGAGGAAGAGAAGGGAAGAGAAGAGAAGAGAAGAGAGGAGGAGGGAGAAGAGAAGAGAAGAGAGGAAGAGAAGAGAGGAGAGGAAGAGAAGAGAAGAGATGAGAAGAGAAGAGAAGAGAGGAGGAGAGGAGAGGAAGAGAAGAGAGGAAGAGAAGAGAGGAGAGGAAGAGAAGAGAGGAGGAGAGGGAGAGGAAGAGAAGAGAAGACAGGAGAGGAAGAGAAGAGAAGAGAGGAGGAGAGGAGAGGAAGAGAGGAGAGGAGGAGAGGAGAGGAAGAGAAGAGAGGAAGAGATGAGAGGAGAAGAGAGGAGGAGAGGAAGAGAAGGGAAGAGAGGAGGAGAGGAAGAGATGAGAGGAGAGGAGAGGAGGAGAGGAGAGGAGGAAAATAAAACCTTCTTCAGTAATGGTAATTGTGCTGAACTTGGATCAGTATTCATGCAGTAAAAACAGATAAAGCTGAAGTCTCCAGATGCTGGTGGAGGTTGGTAGTTTGACGCCGGGCCTCGTCTCGCTCAGCTGACCCTTAACCTCTCCTCATGTTGGGAGGACATTTTGTGAAGTTATTATGTTTTTTTTGTCTTCTTTCAGTAACGCTCCCACTGGAGCTCAGGATTCAGTTACATTCACACCTGAACCTGATCGGCAGCCTTGGGGCATTCAGTTCAGTTCAGTTTGTTAACGGGGTCAGAAACACTAAAACCTGTTTTCTGAGATGTGACCTGATATCCAGGTGTAGTTTGAGACAGAAGAGGAGCACCAGGCATTAACTCCACATAGAAGAGTTTGAACTGCTGATGCGTTAGGCGCTAAATCAATAATTCTCTTTGTCCAGGGTTAAAAATCCAAAAGTAGGTGGACGTTTGGTCATGTCTTACTTCAGTTCGACTCTACCTAATCAGACCGATTTGAGGGTCAGAGTTCAGGGTCAGAGTTCAGGGGTCGACCCTCCACACAGACCTGCTCCAGTGCGGCTCCAGGAACTTGTCTCTCTTCTTCCACTGGATGAAAGGCGGCGGGTCTCCGGCGGCCTGGCAGTGCAGCACGGCGGTGAGGCCCTGGTACACCGTGGTGTTCTCCGGCTCCAGCCTGAACACGATGTAGACTGGAGACACACAGCAACCTGGTTTACAGAGCAGCTCAGACCTGGTTACAGAGAGCCCAAGCCTTCCTGTGGTTGACTAGCGGCTAACACGACTTTCCATCGACCACAAAGTGTTACAGTCTGTCTTCTGCAGCTAAACAAAGCAACGGATGGAGTTGAGATTCACCTCTCGACCCTCTATGCAGTATAAGCTTTTAGAAGATTTGTACGTTTCTGTTATTCTCATGGCAGGTTCTCACCTGTTCAGATGCAGTTTGGATTCGCTAAAGTCTGAGTTCAGCCTCATGACAGGAAGACATTTTGTCACTGGAGCTGTGAAGCTGCAGCGAGCTAGCTAGCTACCGGAGCTTGTTCCCTTTGCAGATGGAACATTCTAACTAGCTAAAAGCATGCTGGGTAGTGTAGTTCACTAACCAATTTTGTCAATCATGTAAATAATACTGAATGGATTTTTGTGAAATTAAGCCAAGTGAGATGTGTTGATGCTTCCTACATCTCAAAATAAAAGCCATCTGCTTTTCAGATTGCTGATATGAAGTAATTACTGACAGAGGGGGAAGTCAACCAGAGGCTTGAAGGAAATGACATCAACTTCGGCTCCCGATACAGTCTGACCACTGTAGACTAGAGTCAGACAGGAAGACTGTCTACATTCACAACCTGGTTTAGGAGGAGCTCACACCTGAAACCACAGGTTGATATTTAAAAATGCAATTTACCAACAAACGCTCCTACATTCTGTCTTCCAGTCTTGAATCTTCAATTAAAAAAACAATCAGACCCCCCCCCCCCCCCCCCCGTAGCTAGCTACCTGCTACAGTCAGCTGGACCGCGGCGGTGATTCGTCCCTGCAGGCTGTTGGAGGCGTGGCAGGTGTAGTTTCCGGCGTCGGAGCGAGTCACCTTGGAAAAATGCAACCCGCCTCCCGTCTGGAGGACATGAGGAGGAAGATCACTACCGTCTGGAGGAGAGAGAGAGAGAGAGAGAGAGAGGGGGGGGGGGGGAGAGAGAGAGAGAGAGAGGAGAAGAGAGAGAGAGGGGGGGGAGGAGAGAGAGAGAGAGAGAGAGAGAGAGAGAGGGGGGGGAGGAGAGAGAGAGAGGGGGGGGAGGAGAGAGAGAGAGAGAGAGAGAGAGAGAGGGGGGGAGGAGAGAGAGAGAGAGAGAGAGGAGAAGAGAGAGAGAGAGGAGAAGAGAGAGAGAGAGGGGGGAGGAGAGAGAGAGAGAGAGGAGAAGAGAGAGAGAGGGGGGGAGGAGAGAGAGAGAGAGAGGAGAAGAGAGAGAGAGGGGGGGAGGAGAAGAGAGAGAGAGGGAGGGAGAGAGAGAGAGAGAGAGAGGGGGGGGAGAAGAGAGAGAGAGAGAGAGGGGGGGAGGAGAGAGAGAGAGGGGGGGGAGGAGAGAGAGAGAGAGAGAGAGAGAGAGAGGGGGGAGGAGAGAGAGAGAGGGGGGGAGGAGAGAGAGAGAGAGAGAGAGAGAGAGAGGGGGGGAGGAGAGAGAGAGAGAGAGAGAGGAGAAGAGAGAGAGAGAGGGGGGAGGAGAGAGAGAGAGAGAGGAGAAGAGAGAGAGAGGGGGGGAGGAGAGAGAGAGAGAGAGGAGAAGAGAGAGAGGGGGGGAGGAGAAGAGAGAGAGAGAGAGGGGGGGGAGAAGAGAGAGAGAGAGAGAGGGGGGGAGGAGAGAGAGAGAGGAGAAGAGAGAGAGGGGGAGGAGAAGAGAGAGGGAGGGAGAGAGGGGGGAGAAGAGAGAGGGGGGGGAGGAGAGAGGGAGAGAGAGAGAGGAGAAGAGAGAGAGGGGGAGGGAGAGAGAGAGAGAGAGGGGGGGGAGAAGTGAGAGAGAGAGAGGAGAATAGAGAGGAGAATAGAGCGAGATAGAGAGGAGAGGAGAGAGAGGGAGAGAGAGAGGAGAATAGAGAGAGAGAGAGAGGGGGGAGAAGAGAGAGGAGAATAGAGAGAGAGAGAGAGAGAGGGGGGCGAGAGAGAGAGAGGAGAAGAGGGGGGGGAGGAGAAGAGAGAGAGAGAGAGGGAGAGAGAGAGAGAGAGAGAGAGAGAGGGAGAAGAGAGAGAGAGGAGAATAGAGCGAGATAGAGAGAGGAGAGAGGGAGAGAGAGAGAGAGGGGAGAGAAGAGAGAGGAGAATAGAGAGAGAGCGAGAGGAGAAGAGAGAGAGAGAGAGGGGAGAGAAGAGAGAGGAGAATAGAGAGAGAGAGCGAGGAGAAGAGAGAGAGAGAGAGGAGAGAGAAGAGAGAGGAGAATAGAGAGAGAGCGAGAGGAGAGAGAGAGAGAGAGAGAGAGAGAGAGAGGGAGAGAAGAGAGAGGAGAATAGAGAGAGAGAGCGAGGAGAAGAGAGAGAGAGAGAGGAGAGAGAAGAGAGAGGAGAATAGAGAGAGAGCGAGAGGAGAGAGAGAGAGAGAGAGAGAGAGAGGGGAGAGAAGAGAGAGGAGAATAGAGCGAGATAGAGAGGAGAAGAGAGAGAGAGAGAGAGAGGGGGGAGAAGAGAGAGGAGAATAGAGAGAGCGAGAGGAGAAGAGAGAGAGAGAGGGAGAGAGAGAAAGAAAGAGGTCAGACTGGTTTGATTCAGGAAATATCAATGTCACATTGGTAAAAAAAAAAAAAAAAAGAGTTTAAATCTTGGCTTGAGGTTGAGAGAGGTGAAAAACAGACCAGGAGTTTCATTCTGGAAACTAAGCTACAGCTGGTTTGCTGTAGTTTTGTTGTCATGTGACCAAACAAACTGAACTGAACTGAACTGAACTGAACTGAACTGAACTGAACTGAACTGAACTGGTCCAGGTTCAGACTAGCTGCTGTGAACCAGCTCAGAGACTCTGGGCTGCAGGTCTCCTCAGCACCTGCTCTGGTCCAGAGGATGGAGGGTTTCTGTCTTCCTTTAGCAGAACACTGGACCACAGCCTCTGTATCCAGCTCCAGACACTGGGAGGGCTGGGGGGGCGGGGTGAACTTCAGCCTCTCTGGAACACACACACACACACACACACACACACACACACACACACACGCACACACACACACACACACGACCAGGAGAGCAGAAATGAGGCGTACGCAGGTGAATCAGACTCCACACAGCAGACTGACAAACTCACAGAAAAGATTTACGAATGTGCAAATTACTTTGTGAACAAATGTGAGAATTAACAATACTAAGATACTAAGCAATGTTTCCACATGCACTTCAACATGTTTGGTGATTACAGCGCCTCGTGTCCAGTCTGTGCTCTGCAAACCTGTTCATCTGACCAATCACAGCAGCTGCTTTTACCAAACAGATGAAAGCTGTTGGAGCTTCATGACTGCAGCTAAGCTTTTAACAAAACAATGCTGTCGTTTGAAAACCTCGTAACTCCAGGATTGTCAACTTTCCAGAACTAAGACAAACTCTGAACCACGCAGTTTAGAGTTTATCCAGTGAGTTTCATAAATCCGAAGAGTTTGTAGAGTTTTCTCAGCCCATAGAGGAACGTGTGATCCTTCAAGTGAAGTTAAAACATTTTAAAGTTTCATTTTAATGTGTCGCATTTGGGAATCCAGTTTTTTCTTGTAAACAAGAGGTCAGATACCACTTCCTGGTCTCTGGTTTCCACATTCTCCTCTCCAAAATAAATATTTCAACCAAAAGCTAACGTCCTCTGTGGTTACATTTGGACTTTAGGAGTTGTGAGGTTTTCACATGACAACAGGTTAAAGCTCGGTCGTTGGGAAAAGCACTAAACGTGATGTGACCCGTGTGTTCATGCAGGACAGTAAACGGGTGAAGCTCCTCACCCAGCACCTGGACGCGCGCCCGGCCCTCCAGACGGCCTCCGGGGTTCTGGGTCTGGCAGATGTAGACGATGGAGTCGTAAACCTCCACACTGTTGATCCTCAGAGTCCCGTTAGGAAACAGACGGAAACGAGCGTCCTGCAGGAACCAAGGGACGATTCAGACTAAAGTTATACTTCTGCCTCCAAGTACCGCCGTTACTAAGACACAGGTTTCTACAGCGGTGCGAGCATCTGTAGTTCTGCTGGTAGTTCTGCTTGTAGAGCAGAGACACTAGATGGCAGTGTGGAGCTTTTTCACACAGCAGACACCACAGAAGAAGTCACAGTGAAACTCATGTTGTGGCTATTTCAGCTCATCTGGTGTCTTTATAACTGGGAGATGATCTGTGGTCCAGATCTGAACCTTCTCAGCTCGTCTCTCTTCATCCATGTTGTCTTCACTATCGTCCCACAGCGACCCATACAGGAGGAGGAGCCACCGAGCGGCCAATCACAGCTGAGTAGGCTGATATTTCATAAATATTGCGATATTCCCACGATATCGAATACCACCCACCCCTCCTGGCCATGGCACCATGTGTTGTTTAGATCACAATTGTACAAGCTTTTAAACTTCTTCTAAAAACCTATAATCTACTAGTGGTAGGATAGTAAAAAAAGTGAAAATTTGTCTTTTTAATTCAAGTGTGTTCCCTTTTCCACAATAATGCCGTTTTTCTGTAAATAGCAGGAATGAGCAAATTTCACCGTTGTTTCCTTCAATGTTTGAATAGCAAGATCAAATTTCTAGGCTGTTAATAATAATAATTATTCCCCAGAAAGTTGATGTCATTTGGAAGAAATAAAATAAAATACCACCCCAAAAACAAAATGGACCAAATGGATATTAAATTTTAGATATCGCCGAAGCCTTCATCAGCGCCTCGTCTATCGCTATCGCCGTGTTTTAAGTATAAATAAAGACATTAGTGAGATTTATTCTTTGACCTTTGAACCTTTCTGAGTTGAGCGCTGATTTTAAAACAGACAAGAACGCAACACCCTGCTAGAAAATCCCCCTCGGCATTATGGGAAAACTACAGCTATGACAGTTCATTCAACAACATGATTATGTATTTTTCTACTGGAGCAAAAACTGAGCTCATGCAGCTTTGTGTCCCACTGAAAAACACATCAGAACCTGCTGTCTGCTTTGACCTTTGACCTGGACAGACGACGCCCACTGACCTCGTTGGTGATGGGCAGGAAGTTGCGGTACCACGTGACCTCGGCGGGGGGCGTGGCTCGGGCGAGGCAGTGCAGGAAGCCGGGCCGGCCCTCGTCCAGCTCGCTGTCCTCCGGCGGCGTCAGCCACTCGGGAGGAGCTAGCAGGAGGAGTTAGCGTTAGCCACTTAGCATTAGCCGTTAGCATCACTCTGCTTGTCCACCAGTTTTAGGAAAGAGAAGCTTTAACACTCGCATGGACAGACTAACACCGAGCTGGATCGCTAGCTTTCTATTGGCTGCTCCAAAATCTAGATTATAGATTATAGACTGGCTCCTGGACTTTGGATCGAATCTGTAGCATCTTTTTTTTTTATTTTATTTGATTTTATATAGTAATAATACATTTTATTTGTGTAGCGCTTTGCAAAGATGCTTCCCAGCAAGAGGCAAAATTACTATTAAAACATTAAACCGCAAGCAGAAAGATCAAGTGACTCAGCAATATTGAGAAAACAGTAAGAACAATGAGATAAAAAAACAAAAATAAACAACAACAACAATGTATCAACAAGCAAACAGATGCAGACTTAAAGGACAGAACAAAATAACTGAAGAAAATGGAGGAGACCTTCCAGCTGTGTGTATGTGATGTTGTGTATATAAAGGTGTGTATGTGATGTTGTGTATATAAAGGTGTGTATGTGATGTTGTGTATATAAAGGTGTGTATGTGATGTTGTGTATATATAGAATCTTCCAGCTGTGTGTATGTGATGTTGTATATATAAAGGTGTGTATGTGATGTTGTGTATATAAAGGTGTGTATGTGATGTTGTATATATAAAGGTGTGTATGTGATGTTGTGTATATAAAGGTGTGTATGTGATGTTGTGTATGTTAAGGTGTGTATGTGATGTTGTGTATATAAAGGTGTGTATGTGATGTTGTGTATATAAAAGTGTGTATGTGATGTTGTGTAAAGGTGTGTATGTGATGTTGTGTATATAAAGGTGTGTATGTGATGTTGTATATATAAAGGTGTGTATGTGATGTTGTGTATATAAAGGTGTGTATGTGATGTTGTGTATATAAAGGTGTGTATGTGATGTTGTGTATATAAAGACCTTCCAGCTGTGTGTATGTGATGTTGTGTATATAAAGGTGTGTATGTGATGTTGTGTATATAAAGGTGTGTATGTGATGTTGTGTATATAAAGGTGTGTATGTGATGTTGTGTATATAAAGGTGTGTATGTGATGTTGTGTATATAAAGGTGTGTATGTGATGTTGTGTGAAGGTTGAGACTCACTGGCCACGCTCACAGCCACCTCCTGCCGCCGGGTGCCGGCCTGGTTCTGCACCACGCAGCTGTAGGAGCCGGCGTCCTGCCGCAGCACCGGGGCGAACACCAGGCTCAGCCCGTCCTGGAAGACCCGGCCGGGCTCCGCCCCCAGCCGCCGCCCGCCCGACTCCCACCACACCTGGGGGGCGGGGAACGCCCGGGGGGGGCTGCAGTCGATGCGCTGCGGCGTGCCGTCCTCAAACACCCGCGGGAAGCCGGGACCGAAATCCTCCAGCTCTGATTGGACGACGGGACAGGGAGGGGGGGCAGAGGTCAGAGGGGTCACACCAGGGTTCAGACAGTCTGGGTTCTGCTGATAGACGATACTTTGTGCTGATATTCAATATGTTTTATTTTTCCATTTTCATGCAGATATTCCCAGTATTCAAACTCTCCACTGAAACCTGGAGAATAATAATGATACTACTGCTACTAATAATAATAATAATAATAATAATAATAACCATCATCATCATCATCCATTCATACTCAATTATACTGTAATCAAATAAAGTGAATCATATTGGAGGTGGACAATGTTGAGCGGCCAATTTTTAATAAAAGGACAATATCGGTCCCTTATGTTAATCTAACCCTACTGTCTTATTGTGTGTGTATGTGTGTGTGTGTGTAGGTGTGTGTGTGTGTGTGTGTGTGTGTACCTGCCAGGCTGACAGTAGCCTCCACAGCGGCCGGCGGGCCTCTGACCCCGGTCGCCTCACAGCGGTAGCGGCCGGTGTTTCTGGGTTTGACCTGAGTGATGAGCAGCGAGCCGTTGGACAGCAGCAGCACCCTGAGCATGATGGGAAATACACACACAGGTCAAAGGTCAAAGGGGGTGGGGGGGGGTGGGGGGGTTTAAAGGACAGTTCCAGTGTGATTGGAGTTCTTCATTTCCTGCATTTCCTTCCTGTTTTCCATCACTGCAGATGGTTTTCCAGCTTTTATCACATTAGCAGAGATTTGATATTTTTCCTTCATCTCAGTTGTTTTGATACTAGAGTTCCTCCCAGTGAAGAAGAGCAGCAGTTTAAATCTAGCTGTAGTTTCTCTCTCATGTTCTGTTGGCTTGGCTGGTTGATTGACAGGAGGCGGGGCCTAACGGACCCCCCCAATATGAACCGGTGAACAGGACTTGTTTCAAAATGTAAAAGTTTCCCGTCTGATTTCAGCGTTCTGGTGCAGATTGTTGCTTCTCATCACAGTGATGATTCACTTGACTGGATCAGAGTCTCCAGCTGTTTCTCTGCTGTTTGAACTGAATGGGAGTGAATGAGCTGAGAGGTTTGGAAACTCTGATTTAAAAATATCTTTAACTGTGGAGCAGCAGGTAGAAACTGACAGATTAACATTAAAGAGATGGGAAACCACGCTGGAATTGTCCTTTAAAGCCTGAAATCTCAGCAGCTGGCCGAGTAATCGATGAGTCACTGGTATTGATCAGCAACCTGATCAGATATATTACAGTCTGGTTGTGATATGAAGCAGGAAAAACCTCTTTAACTATTATTCTAATATCTGCCCATTTATCCCTGTTTTGATGATGTCAAACACACACAGACAGAGAGACAGACAGACAGACAGACAAACAGGTTAACAGACAGACAGACAGACAGACAGACAGACAGGTTAACAGACAGACAGACAGACAGACAGACAGGTTAACAGACAGACAGACAGTCAGGTTAACAGACAGTCAGTACCTGGACTTGTTGCTGAGCGGCTCCTGCTCATGGTACCACCTCAGGGTGGGGGGGGGCGAGGCTGTGAAGCTGCAGTGCAGCAGAGCCGGCTGGTTCCTCAAAACCACCACGCTGTCCGGGACCAGCAGGGGGCGGGGCCAGCTGTCATCTGGACAGAGACAAGACCAGGACCAGACTGAGACCAGAACAGACCGGACAGACAGTAACCCTGGACGATAAATCCAAACTCAATATCTCTCAATACAAAACATGTCAGTCTGTCTGTTGTGTCAGGAACATGAATGGTGATATCAGCTCCATGTTATTCTGCTGTCAGGAACATGAATGGTGATATCAGCTCCATGTTATTCTGCTGTCAGGAACATGAATGGTGATATCAGCTCCATGTTATTCTGCTGTCAGGAACATGAATGGTGATATCAGCTCCATGTTATTCTGCTGTAGTAATCACTAATGAGACTCTTGACCATCACAGTTTCACAAGCTCTCCATCCAAATTATATTATTGTCACTTTGTAATGACATTTTTAAATTGTTGTTTACATTCTAGCAGCCAATGGCATCGCTAGAAAGATTTGAGTCTCAGAAATAAACAGAATTCTGCACAGTCAGACTTTGTTGTCTCTGAACTTTTATTGATCACATGGTATCCTGGTTGTATTGATCCTGAACCTCAGATCACGTAACGAATCGTATCAGGAGAGAAACACATCGTCTCATCCCTACAGGGGACTGAGGTTACCATGGTGATGTGTAGTGACGGCATTTTCTCCAAAATTGTGAACGAACAGAAGAATAAAAGAGAGAGATCGTTCCAACTAGCTCCCTGGTTACAATAGAGTTACCATAGCAACCAGTCTTATAGTCCAATGCCTTCTCTAATGTGCAAACTGTCTTATATTTGTAGTTTATTTTTAATCAATAGACGATAATCAAGGACGATTTGGGAGTCTGGAGTGAATCTGATCTGTAATAAACTGTGGAGCAGATTCAGACTGAACTGGAACATTAACAACAGGATATTAAACTGAATGGAGTTTTCTGATGTTGGTCAGATGTGTGACCAAGTCCACTTCGCTCGAGTCCCAAGTCAGTCTCAAGTCTTGAGACTCAAGTCTCAAGTCAAGTCCCAAGTCTAAATGTAGATTACCAAGTCAAGCCCAAGTCATTAATGTCAAGTCTCAAGTCTAAATGTAGAACAGCAAGTCAAGTCAGAACAAATCAAGAGTCCAGTATCAATTTAATATCTTAAATAAAACTAAATATCTAGGACTTTTCAATGCAATATGGTTTTAATAGGATAAAAACTTGGTAAGAGCATCATGAGTTTGATTTCTAGAATCAGTTTCAACTTCAATAAATTCAATCATTCCATACAAATTCAGAAAACAGAATTTAAATTCAGTCGTCCGCTGGAACAAATCTCATCACTTTCAATCTAAGTCATTTACACAAACACAAGATCTCAAGTCAAGACTTTAGAAACCTTTTCAAGTCATCAAAGTACAAGTCAGAGTCAAGTCCCAAGTCACCAGAACCCAAGTCAAGTCAAGTCTCAAGTCTTCTCTTCATGCAGCAAGTCGAGTCTCAAGCAGTTAAACTGTGACTCGAGTCCAAGTCCACCTCTGGTTATTAGATGATAAGAAGTTGATTTCTAACCTGCTGGTGTTGTTAAACTCACCGATGACATTGAGGCTGAAGTTGCGGTTGCTGCAGGTTTGGCCGGCGGCGTTGCTGCCGCAGCAGCTGTACAGGCCGCTGTCGCCGGGGGCAACGCTGCGCAGCGTCAGCGTCCGATCCCGGCTGTTCATCTGGTGAGCTTCCTCCTGCAGGGGGACGCCGTCACGAAACCACACACACACAGGTCTGACAGACAGACAGGTGGAGAGACAGAGAGACAGAGAGAGAGAGAGAGAGAGAGACAGACAGACAGACAGAGAGACAGAGAGAGAGAGAGAGAGAGACAGACAGACAGACAGACAGACAGAGAGAGAGAGACAGAGAGAGAGTGATAGAGAGACAGAGAGAGAGAGAGAGAGAGAGACAGACAGACAGACAGACAGAGAGAGAGAGAGAGAGAGAGAGACAGACAGACAGAGAGAGAGAGAGACAGAGCGAGACAGAGAGAGAGAGAGACAGAGAGAGTGATAGAGAGACAGACAGAAAGAGAGAGAGAGACAGACAGCACATTTCATTTTTAAAATCACACTTTCACACACTTGATCCCGCCCACTTTTATTTATGTCTGATTTCACTGATGTCTTTTATTTATTCTTCTTTTCTCTTGCTTCTTTTTATTGTTATCTCATTATTTATTGTACTATTCTTGTTTTTCTGTCTTCCTGTAAAACACTTTGTAAACTCTGTTTTTAGATAAGTGACAGATTATCTTACAAATTCTGCTGGAAATTCACATTAGTTTTCTTCATATTCTGTCTCGTGTGTATATAATGCATATAACTAAGTATTTACTTTATTATTTTTCACTCATTTCAATACTCGACTGACAGATCAGTACTGTCTGCTGTGTGTGTGTTTGTGTGTGTGTGTGTGTGTGTGTGTGTCTGACCTGGGGTGTCCGTCGATGTGACACCTCAGGGTGACGGAGGAGGAAGTGTTGATCTGCTGCTCAGACTGAGGCTCCTGCAGGGACACGCCCCCGCTCTCCAGCCCTGCAGGGTCAGAGGTCACAGGTCAGAGGTCAGGGGTCAGGGGTCACAGGTCAGGAGCAGGAAGACAGGACAAACAGAATCAGGGAAATATAATGTGGTAACTGGTATAATTTTCCTGCTGCCAGCGCTCTGACTCTGATGACACTTGGAGGGACGATGCATCTCGTTCCTGATTGGTCGAGCAGCTGCCTGCATCACTGAGCGTGTTTCCATTCACACCAATAACTCTAACAATAATAAACTGGAAAAATCAGGTTATGGCAATAATTGTATTGTCTCGTTTCCATGCGCTGCAGTAATGTGATAACAGGGAAAACCGGCTCACATGATCCAGTCAGTTGGATTTCTCTCCTTAAGGAAGTGATGTCAAACTTTCTGCCGCTTGTTTTTGTTTTTTGAACATGAAGCTGATTTTCATCTGCTCAGGTTTCTCTGTCATTAAGTTTCTAACAGTTCTGACACACATCCTGTCCGTCTGCTGCGGAGCCAAACTGTTCAGCACAGGAGGCTCATCTGTAGAGAAATGGATCGTGACTCGCTGAACGCTCCCAACGCTTTCATTTAGTTTCAGTCACAACGTTTTGATCCCCAGCAGGCAGGGCCGGCTCTAAACTGCTGGAGGCCCAAGACAAAAGTTTCTGTGGAGCCCCCTTTTCAAGCTCCATATCCTCCTGTCCAGAGTTTTATTTTGTGTCTTTCTGTCCCTTCAAAGCTGTGTGTGTGGTGTCATGAACCAAAAACACTCTCAATCCATTTCTCCACGTTCATTTTCCAGCATCTCTCTGAGCCTTACCAAGAACAGGCCGTTTCTGTCTCCGTGTCTTTAAGGCTCATTAATATTAACGACGCTCCGTTCCGATCGGCTAACCGTTTCGAGAGTGAAACGTGAGACGCCGCGGCCCGGCGGCTACAGGTAGGGAAAACTCTCCGGTAATAAACGATGACGACCGCTCGACCGCTTTGAAAAAAACACTTTGTTAGTCTATTATTTCTTACAGAAATGATAATGAGCGAACCTTTGTGACGCCACAAAGTTACGGAAGTCCAAACGGCTCGTTTAGAGGCTCGCTTTTCTAATATGGATTGTGTGGATTTAGTTTTGATACTTTCACCATGTTTAGATACACATCCAACTCCTTTATCATCACAGAGGAGAGGGAGTCCTGCTTTACATGATGTGGAGCTTTAAGTTTGTTATGGACCTTTAAACAAACGCTCTGTCTGATAAACTGTTTACTGCTAAATATCAGACATTTCTGCTTCCTGGATGTTGTTCTGTTTCCTCTCAGGCTCAGATGTAAAAAACCAAAAGAAATCAGACTGAGGGTAAACATGCACCTGTGTGTTCACATGAGAACTGGAAGTATTAGAGAATTGACTTATTGACTGTCATTGGTTTATTAGTGTGAATGTAAACGAGGAGCGTTTACTGTGTTAAAGCAAGTCGACTCACCAAGACCAGATGCAGCTGGACCAGTTTGTAGAGTTTGAATGAGCCACGAAAATCTGCTGAAAACTGACATTGAACACGTTGGAGAACAGATTCAACAACAGATCCTGCTCTAAGACAACACAGCATCCTGGGTCCTTGGTTTACACTAAAGTTATTATTTAAAAGTAAAAGTAGATCCGGTCTCCCCAACAGGAACTATCTCTCCTAAATGGTATCCCTCCTCTGTGTTCTCTGTTTGGTGAGATTCTGTTGTGAAGCGTCGGACCAACAGTCAGCTGGACTCACAGCAGCAGATCTGATGCTGAATCTGTTCATCGTGTTCAATGTCAGTTTCCATTCAAATGAATGGGAAGAAACAAACTGGTCCAGCTGATCTGGTCTGGGTGAGGAGATTATATTCTGCTTTTATAATAAATAACTCCACGTTGAAGCTAAGAGGAGTGTTGCTTTATCACTGACACTACTGACAGTAAACATGAGTGAGATGAGGAGAGCGACTGACACTTGATGTTGAAGGAGGCGTTGTTGGACCGCAGCTCCTCCCCCGCCCCGCCGAGCGACGCCACGCACTGGAAGCTTCCGGCGTCGAGCCGCCGGTCGACCGCCAGGAACTTCAGACTTCCCGCCTCCTGGAAGCGGCGCTCCGACTCGCCGAGCGGCCGGCCGTCCTGCAGCCAGCGGAGCGACACGCCCTCCGATTGGCTGACCTCGCAGCGCAGCATGGCGCTCCGCCCGTGCAAAGCATCCTGGGACTTGGGCTCCTTGGTGAAGTGGAAGGAGGCGGAAGAGTGGACAGAAACAACTGAGGGGAGAGAGAGAGAGAGAGAGAGAGAGAGAGAGAGAGACAAAGTTATTATCACCACCTCCTTCTGTATCTATTTTCTTCTCTATAATAAATAAATTAATAAAGCAAGTTGAAAATTTAAAAAGAGAGAGAAAATGGCGTAATGGAGAAATGAGACATCATTCCTCGCAGACAGACAGACAGAGAGAGAGACAGACAGACAGAGAGACAGACAGACAGACAGACAGACAGACAGACAGAGAGACAGACAGACAGACAGACAGACAGACAGAGAGACAGACAGACAGACAGACAGACAGACAGACAGACAGACAGACAGACAGACAGACAGAGAGACAGACAGACAGACAGACAGACAGACAGACAGACAGACAGAGAGACAGACAGACAGACAGACAGACAGACAGACAGACAGACAGACAGACAGACAGACAGACAGACAGATCTTCAGTCTCTCCCCTGATTCCCTCGTTCAGGAGATAAAACCTTCCAACCTAAAGTCAAGGAAACATTTCAGCAGCATCTCGTTTCCACAGTTTGACGTATTTCTGTTTCAAACAGGAAGTTGTGGCAGAAAAGTGTTCAGACGTTCAAAAAAGTTTTTTGATAATCCTGAGCTTCATAAAATCCACATTCTGATTCTGATTTAATTCAGCCAGCGGGACAAAACCCTGGTCCTCCTCCTCCTCCTCCTCCTCCTCCTCCTCCTCCTCCTCCTCCTCCTCCTCCTCCTCCTCCTCCTCCTCCTCCTCCTCCTCCTCCTCCTCCTCCTCCTTCCTCGTCCTCCTCCTCCTCCTCCTCCTCCTCCTCCTCCTTCCTCGTCCTCCTCCTCTCCATGGAAACCACATTCCAGAGCTAACGGAACCAGGACCAGTAGCTGCCATCCTTCTGTGTCGCCATGGAGACGGGCTCCGTCTGACGGCTGATTGACACTTTGGAGACAAATTTTAGATTGAGCTGCTGCACAAAACATCCTCCGACAAACTGCTGATTGAACGAAGAAAATTATACTTTTACCAAAAGTGAGAGACTCGTTTTTTATACATTGTCAGAATCTGCTTTATCGAAGTCGAGTCTCCCACTTCTTTTCTCCTATTAACAATTATTGATAAATTTATTATTTTCTTCGTTCCATCATAAGTTTCCTCCGACCAGGTTTCGGTGTTCCACTTAATAAACATAAAGAAAGAGATTCACTTCAAAACAATCCAGCAGCAGGACTAGTTTTTTTATATATCATCAGAATCTGCTTTGTCAGCGTTCCTTTATGTGCTAGAAGTGATTTTCAGACTGTTCCTCCAGACAGGCAGTGAATGGAGAGAGAAAAAAACACAATTCTCCAGTCTGCTCTACCGGAGCAACAGATCACAGAATCACTGATCTGGGGGTTTTATCATGAGGAAGAGACACAACAAGACTCTACCAGAGGAACACAGAGCTTTAACACTGCCTGAAGACCTGCTGGTTCTCAGTCCTGGTCCTGGATCCAGTAAAGTAAGAGAAACACTGTGATAACCAACTCAAGTCTCACTACAGAGCCCCTGGAAACCAGCATGAGAAACCCCATTACAGCTCAGACAACCCCCCCCCCCCCCCCCCCACACACACACACACACACACACACACACACACCCTCCAACCCCCAACCCATCGTCTCCTGTCCAGACAGGGCCTGGGGTGTGTGTGTGTGTGTGTGTGTGTGTGTGTGTGTGTGTGTGTGTGTGTGTGTGTGTGTGTGTGTGTGTGGTGGGACCGCAGACAGCACGGAGCCCCTGACAAACAAACAGACCTACGGCTCGCAGCGAGGGACAAGATTCAATAAACTGGAACAGCTGAAGTTACTGAGAAGAGTTTTAACAGTCTGGTCTGGTCTAGTCTAATCTGGTCTGGACTAGTCTAATCTAGTCTTATCTAGTCTAGTCTGGACTAGTGTCAGGGCTCCAGGTCTTTCCACTGACTGGAGAACCACCACAGGATTTGATGCGTGAAGCAGCAGATTGAATAAAAAGCACCTGGCTTCAGTTAAACTCCAACAGGACGCTCTTGTTCTGCAGCTGAAGGGCTTTAAAACATCCAGCACCTACAGAACCGTTCTACCCACCGACCTTCTGCGGTTCTCTATAGAACCTGGTTCTGCTGACCACGGATCCACCGAGTAACATCAGACATGATCGCCACCGAACTAACCGGACCCATGATGCATTTTGGGTGAAAAGAACAGACTGAAACTCAAGGCCAAGTTCTGGATTCTGGATGTACGAAGTTCAGATGGAGGGAAATTTCTTCGGTGAGACGAAACCAAACCGAACAACCTGCTGAGCGGCGACTTTACACCGTCAGACGGATCATAAATCCCCTTTCACACCCGCAGCTTCACCCAGAAAACCTCCGCAGGTTTCTGTCAGGATCCTGAGTGAACGGAGCCGGAGCCGATCCGTCGGTTTCCCTCCAGGCTGGAGTGAAATTCCCGGGAATCTTCCTTAGTGACTCTGTGTGAACGGCAGCCGTCAGATTCCAAAAGGTTACAACAGTCTGACATCATACGCTTTGACGCAGAGCGAGCCGACCAATCACAAGAGACTCTGCAGCTCAGCAGCTCCTCATCCGCCATGTTTCTACAACAACAACAACAACAAGTGAGGTGTTCAACACGCGGCCCGCCTCACCTGTCAGGACCGTCATGTGATGTTGAACGCTTTGTACAGACAAACTTTACAGAGAGAGAACAGAGAGATGTGAGCAGACTCTGGATCAGCTGGCAGGTTCAGGTTTCATCCTAGCTGAACTGTGGAGCGACAGGAAGTGGAGCGACAGGAAGTGGAGCGACAGGAAGTGGAGCGACAGGAAGTGGAGCGACAGGAAGTGGAGCGACAGGAAGTGGAGCGACGCGTGACGAGTCAGCAGGATCCAGCTCGCGGCTTCAGACGACGCTCTGACTTCATCAGGACCAGACAGTAAGTAAATCCCACTCTTGTACAGTGCAGGGCTGCATCATATATTGTCTTTTTATTGTCATTGCAATATGAATTTCCACGATAAACATATCGCAAAGGACTCTGATATCAAGTGTCAAAAATGTTGTGCACATCTACATTGCACATTACGGTAACATTTTTGCCGCCTTGCGTCAGTCGCAGCGGTCAGACCGCGGTCGCCTGTGGAGTCGACAGCGTAAACAGATCCGATTCCAAAAGAGTAAACAAAACCCATGTGAAAACACTACATGAACCAGGACTGCCAGCGGTCACGGATGAGGCCGGACAGACGTAGTTCAAGAGGAAAAAGAAAAGAAGTTTATCATTAAAACCTTGAAATATCATCGAATATGTCTCTACACCACAATGCGATAGACATGAGCATGTTTACTCTGCAGCACCCAGGACTCGAACTCACTACCTCGGACACCAACAGGGAGTCATGAACGTGTTGAGCTTCTGAGACGTTGAGAGACGTCACATGATGCCTGAGGCAGCAGCCGCAGAACGCCATCCATACAACGGCTTCAAACTCGTGGCAAATATTCAGTTTTCATGATAGAATTCAGAGAATTTGAACTTTATCTAGACAACACAGAGATGTCTGTCACTTATTTTTACACACTGAATGCTCCATGAGTGAAAAACTCATGTTTAGAGATGCTCCGTTGTCCACTGACTACAACGGCTTCCATAAAGGCAGAATTCAAATTTTAAAAAAAGTTCACAGTTTTTGAGATAGAAGTCTGAAGTTTCATCTATGAAGACAGGGAAATATTTTGTATTTTTCACATGAAGATTGGACATGGAGTGAGCAGCAATTCACCGTGGCTGCGTACAGACCCGCTACAGTCAGACATCTCCATGAGCTGTGGGCTCCATTTTTGATTAAATTAAAAAAAAAGTTTTATTTGGGCAGATCTGATGATGCTCTGTAGTGATTTTCATGTAATTTGTGCAAAGTATGTGGGACTAGTTAGATAGAAAGAAGAAAGAAAGAAAGAAAGAAAGAACGAAAGAAAGAAAGAAAGAAAGAAAGAAAGAAAGAAAGAAAGATAATGATACATAGGGGAAAAAAGGAGAGAAACATGAGCCACACAAGATCTGGTAAGTCACAGGAACAAACTATAAGTCACTTTTGCCGGGAGATGTGACACATCAACGCAATGATATATGACTGACACATAATGTGTCAGTAGTGCAGTCAGTAGTCATGCAGTCAGTAGTGCAGTCAGTCAGTCGTGCAGTCAGTAGTGCAGCCAGTCAGTAGTGCAGCCAGTAGTGCAGTCAGTCAGTAGTGCAGTCAGTCAGTAGTGCAGCCAGTAGTGCAGTCTGTCAGTAGTGCAGTCAGTCAGTAGTGCAGCCAGTAGTGCAGTCAGTCAGTAGTGCAGTCAGTAGTGCAGTCAGTCAGTAGTGCAGTCAGTCAGTAGTGCAGTCAGTAGTGCAGCCAATAGTGCAGCCAGTCAGTAATGCAGTCAGTCAATAGTGCAGTCAGTAGTGCAGTCAGTCAGCAGTGCAGTCAGTCAGTAGTGCAGCCAGTCAGTAGTGCAGCCAGTCAGTAGTGCAGTCAGTGGTTTGTCAGTGTTTCACTGTAAAAACTTCTTCCTGCACCACAGTTCATTTCACAAAGACAAAATCCAGGAAACTGATCCCAGACCAGCAGACCAGCGTTCATCTCCATGACAAAGAGACTCCTCACCTCCCTGCCAAACGCCTCCTGCTGCCTGCTTTCATCTGCACCCCCCAACACACACACACACACACACACACACACACACACACACAGTCTATACTGAGATAAGGTGAAACTGTATTGATCCCTGTGAGGAAACAGGAAGTGGAGGCGGTGCTGATCCAACATTTTATGACTTCACTGCTGGAGGTGAATCTGATCAGTTTGGATTTCACCGAAGTTAAAACTCCAGGAAGTGAAGAGAAGAGACGTGAAGACGCATCAGACCGTCACACTGTGGCTCAAGTCTGCTGGTTGCTGTCTCCTTTACATCCACTTGGTTTCTACTCTTCTGTCTGGTTCTGTTCTTCAGGACAGAGGAAACCTGAAGCGTTCCACTGAGAACCCAAAACCATGTGAATATGAAACTAGAGATATTAAACTGTGGATATAAACCCAATATGAAAACACAGAGAGAAAACCATGTGGATGGTTTTCTAACATCAGATGTTTACATACAGTGAATCTTCAGGGAGGGTTTTACTTTAAATGTGAGATGTGATCTTACTAATACATTTCACATTACATGTTAGCTTGGTGATATATTTTTAATATGTGTTAGCGTGGTAACATTTCATATTAGGCTATATATTAGTTTGGTAATATATTTTATATTAAATGTTTTGTTACCTCTGCTCAGCAGCAGCAGATGAGATGTTAGTTTGGTATAATACATTTTAAATGTAATATAAATGTTATCTTGGTATTATTTAACCACCAGTCAGCAGTCTGACTCCTGACTGAATGTTCTTCATTCTCTTAAAGTCATTCTGATCTAAAGGCTTCTGCTTAAATGCTTGAAATGAGTTTCTCAGTCAAATATAAATAGTGAAGTTGATCCTATGTATGAATTTCTTTCCAAAGCCTTTGCCTTTCCATCAAGGCAAAGAATCTAAAATATAAGATAGTTTTGATTTGTTTAACACTTTTTGGTCGCTGCATAATTCCATTTGTGTTATTTCATAGTTTTGAGGTTTACTGTTATTCTAAAATGTGGAAAATAGTAAAAAATAAAGAAATGCGGTGTGTCCAAACTTGGTAGTGTATTTTAATTCCAGTGTGTGTTACCTGCTCAGCAGCAGCAGATGATGAGATGTTAGTTTGGTCTAATATATGTTGAATGTAATCTGAATGTAATCTTGGTATTAAACATTAATATCAGAGTGCTGTACCTCTGCTCAGCAGCAGCAGCAGCGCAGCGGCGGCCGGCAGCTTCTCTCCCCGCCTCAGGAGCTTTCTGTCCGGACACAAACTCCGCTGCTTCTCCATGGAAAGTAGCTGTGAAGTCCTCGGGTGTAGAAATCACAGTTTAAACCAGATAAACCATTTAAAGCCGAACCGGCCCGGTCCAGACTGAACTAAACTGGGTTTGTGAACTGGGACCCGATCCTGTTTCTGGGCGGCTTTGTTCCGACAGACGGACTTCCAGCGACAGAAACTCTTTTACTGGATCTTCATCTCTTCTTCATCTCTGCTTTATCATCTGTGCATCATCTTCACATCCCGTAAAGAAACAGAAAACTCCGCAGCAGAGAGGAAAGTCTGAGGATTAACGCGGTAAAGAGAATAAAGTGAGTTTTCCACCGAGAGACAAAACTGCAGGAGAAACAGCGGCTGTTTCTGCACGGCGACTTCCGGTGGAGGGGGGGGGGGCAGTGTGTGTGTGTGTGTGAGGGGGGGGTTAAAGTTTATTTTCACAATGTAATGAGACAGGAACATAACTGTAGAAGAAGTCAAACAAATTGTGCAGGTGGGACTAAATAAAAACTCACCTCAAAAATCTCACCTAAACACAAAACAGATAAAAAAAATAAAAAAAAGTGACTATGAAATAAATAAAAAATTATATAAAGGAAAACAATAGAACAAAAACACGAGATAGTTAGGATGTGAAAAGTAAGGAAGAGGATTAGGGTCACGTGTGGAAAATTGATTGATTCTCAGAATTCTGATTTAAACTCAATAAACTCAATTTTTGAACTCCAGTTTTCCACACGTGACATGAATCCTCTTCCACAGGAGAGTAACTGAATAAGGAGAATAGAATAAGAAATGAATGAATAAATCTGAACAGAAACCATCGCTTGTCCTGCTGTGATGAAAACAGATCTCAGACCAGTTTTAAAGGACATTTTTATTTTCACATTTCATATACAATTTTTGAATAACAGGAAGAATAATAATAATAATAAAAAAATGAGTTTTTCAGTGAAAATGAACAACAGTGTTTTGATTCATAAGTTCAGCCAGGCAAACTAACACAGGCACCAAAAATCACAAAGCAGTTTTTTGTCGTGTTTGTGCACAAAAATGAATTTCACATGTTTTTCAAGACAGAAACTGGAAGTAAACGATGGACCGACAACAAGCTACATGATTGAAAATACTTAGTTCAGTGTTGATCACATGCTAACGACAGCTCGCTAATAAATACAGTTCAAAACTAGGAGAAGAATATGAAGCATGCTGATGAAACCCTTCAGGACCTGGTCTGACTTCAGACCTTACAAATAAAAAACATCATGAATCTACATGTGACACATTTAACATTCAGCAGCTCGGCCTCCGTGTTTCCTCTCAAACTTACTGGACTCTGCTCAGCCAAATATAATATCCCATACAGTAATATTCCCATATAACTATAATCCCATATAATAATATTCCGATTCCATAATTCCATAACAATATTCCCATATAGTAAAATATAGTAATATTCCCCGTAGGCTTGGGCGCTATCCAAAATGTAATATCGCAATGCTGTCCCGGCAAAATATCGCGATATATACGATATTGTTATTATTTTTCCCCGGGGGTGTTTCAAATTTTTTATTGTATTTTATTTCTTCTAAATTACATCAAATTTGTAAGTGATTAATAACAAAAAATAATAATAATAATAAAAGATTCTATACCACAGGAAATCATGATATTTTTAGAATATCGCGATATTCTGAAAATATCACAATATTCATCATTATGGATATTATTCGATATTAAGGACTGCGGGCCCAAGCCTGACGGTTCAGCAGCCTCTTGTTCAGCTGGAGGATCAGGAGGAGGTCCAGACTGAACCTGCACCGACCCGCTGCTTCAGGTTCTGCTGTAGAAAAACCACAGCTTCAAAATCTATAAAAATATTCAGTCAGTTTCACTCCTGCATCGTCCCGCTGCCGTACATCACCCACACCTGCAGCATCAAGAGTCCTTACAAAAATAAAAGCGCTCCCCTGAGTTTCTTCAGTCTTCATACAAACGGCTCGTCAGTCCCCAAAACCCCTCCGGACGGTTACGAATGCCCCGGGGTGGGGGGTGTGTGTGTGTGTGTGTGTGTGTGGGGGGGTGATCACCAGTCAAACACATTGATTAGCTTCCTGTGCTACATTTGGACTGCAGCTCATCCACCCTGATTGGTCGGCGATAAACAGCCAATCAGAGCTTCTCAACTGAGTTTGGGTCGTGACCTAAATCTGATCTCTGTGTCGGCATGGCGACCCGACAGATTTTAGGTGGAAAAAAGTTTTATGTGGAAAATAGTTTTGTCTTCGCGTGACAGGTCAGAGGTCGGACACGTCTGTTGCTGGGATTCACCTGACAACAAACTGAACTGACCGAGGCCTGCACTGCGGAGCAGGATTTGGGGTTAGCGAGGTAACTTCAGGTGTAATCCAGGGTTTTCAGGGTCACGAAGGTGGTTTACTTTTTACCGGAGTATGTCGCCATAGCAACTCATGCTGAACGGCTAACCTGCTCCGGAGCAGCTTATGTTCAGGTTACCGGATCGAAATGGATAAAAAGCTTTCAGTCAAAGGTGAGCGTATGGGCGGAGGTTTAGCTAGACAGCTGGTCGGTGACGGAGTTACAGAGTTTTGGGGAGTTTTCCTTTAATGTGCGATCGGTGGCGGAGGCTCCGCAGGATCAGCTGGTGCGGAGGAGGAGTCAGGCAGTGAGCTGATGGAGGCGGAGCCGCTTCAGAGCTCCAGTCATCTGGTTTCCACTAACTGGGCTTCACATAAAACTCATGGATAAACGGGTTATTGATTAGCTTTTAGCAGGCCGTAACCCTGAACCGGCCACCGGGAGGCGCCGCTGCAGACCAGTGGTTCTCAAAGTGGGGTCCGGGGACCTCCAGGGGCCCTGAGGAGCTCCAGGAGGTCCCCAGCAAGATGAGGAATAGTTACATTTCACTAATTCACTAGAAATAACTACGGCTATTCTAATCATAAGTTTCATTCTCACCACTATTATCACCACTATCTCTCCATGAACAGTGATTCAACACTAAATCAACAACTACACTGGTCCCATATGGGAGTGAATCTGCTCTACAGGGTGACAGCAGAGAGGAGAAAGGAGACGCTGAACTACTGAGAACATCTCATCTACCAGAGATAGAGGGAGGGAGAGAGAGGAGGAGGAGGAGCAGGGGGTGAGGAGGAGGAAGAGTGAGACGAGGAGGAGGTGAGGAGGAGGAAGAGGTGAGGAGGAGGGAGAGTGAGAAGAGGAGGTGAGGAGGAAGAAGAGGAGGAGTGAGACGAGGAGGAGGTGAGGAGGAGGAAGAGGTGAGGAGGAGGGAGAGTGAGGAGGAGCAGGAGGAGGGAGAGTGAGAAGAGGAGGTGAGGAGGAGGAGGAGGAGGTGGAGGAGGGAGAGTGAGACGAGGAGGTGGTGAGGAGGAGGAAGAGGTGAGGAGGAGGGAGAGTGAGGAGGAGGAGGGAGAGTGAGGCGAGGAGGAGGTGAGGAGGAGGGAGAGGTGAGGAGGAGGGAGAGTGAGGAGGAGGAGGAGGAGGAAGAGTGAGAAGAGGAGGTGAGGAGGAGGAGGAGGAGGAGAGAGAATGAGAGGAGGAGTGATGGACGGTGGGTTGAACAGAGAAGGTTCTACGGGTCCCGGCGGAGGAACCAGATCTCGTTGCGGCGGCAGGGCACCCCGGGGTTCTCGTACACGGCGACCATGTAGTTCTGGCGCTGCAGGTCGTCGGAGCCGTCCAGGATCTCCCACAGCAGGCCGATCTGCTGGCCCACCGTCTCCTCCGTGGTGGTCCCGAAGAACAACCTGAGGACCGAACCAGAACCCGTCAGAACCGGTCCGCTGCTAGCTCACGCTGCATCATCACATTTCAGCTCTAAGAATCCATCTGAAACTTTTTCAGCGCTCACACACTTCCTGTTTACTTTGCTGGCTGCCGATCTTCTGCTGCGTTCAAGTCACGTTGGGAAGGGTGGAAGAACGGGATTTCGCCGCTTTAACACATTCTTTACATGTTTTACTCTTTAGAAAGTAGAGCTGAACAATTAATCGGGGAAAAAAAAAATCAAAATCACAATATGAACTTCTGCAATTTCCAAATCGCAGAGGCTGCAGTTGCGTCCAAATCGTATTTCTGAACACGGTGTTTTAGAGCTGCAGGTAATCTTTGGTCCATGAATCATCAGACTCAAACTCAGTAAATCCTGCACACTGACATCTATTTTTTAACAAAATCACTTTTCTTTAAACAATTTTAAACTTCTAAAAAATGTAGGACGAGAAAAACTTGTGATGATATGAATCGCAATTGCAATATTCTGTCAAATAATCGCAATTAGATTATTTGTCAATCTTTAAGCCCTATTAGAAAGCACACTCATTTGTATTTCTAAATTTAAAATCAAGCCAATGTGTATTCAAGTACTTTTTTCTGCCTGAAATGACAGTGTTCCCGACGGCATGTGAAGGCAGCATGGGCTCGCTGCTGCTGTAGTGACGGCTGCGACAAATCCAGGAGATAATGAGGTGAAGGTTGGACTTTTAGACTCGCTGTACAGTCGTTTGGCTTCAGAACACTTGGATTATGCAGCTGAAAACAATAAAGCCCCGGCAGAAGGCTGACATGGAGCTAGGTTGGATGGAGTAGATACATTTTCATTTTTCAGTGAACTATTCCCTTAAGACAGTCCTCGATTTCTTCCAGAAACAGGTTTAGCGTACAGCACTATTCTAACTTCTATCATTTTATTATTTTGGTTGGTTTGGGTCGGAGTCATCGATCGGTTCTCCTGATCGGCCTTTAGAGAGAAATAAAGTTCTCCGCTCTCATATTTAGAGTGAATATCGGCTCGATTTGGACGGCGGGCCGATCGATCGGTGCGTCCCTAAATAACAGCGACGATCTCACCGGGAGACGACTCTGAACGGGTCCCGGGACACGATGCTGATGTCGGGGTCGGCGGGCTGGGGGGGGTCGGCCTGGAACTCGGCGGGCAGGTAGAACGCCGTCAGGACGTCCTTTTTAAACGTGTTGCCGTCCTCCATCATGTTGATGTAGCTGACGATGGGGACGGTCATGCCCAGGTAGCGTCCTGTTGGGGTGGGGGGGGGGGGTCAGGTGACAGGTACTGCTGGTTAGACTGGTATTTATCAAAAAATAACAAATAAATCACCGCCGTCCACCTCTGATATGATGGAGGTTCCTCCATTAGTGGCTGGTCAATGTAACTATTATTATTATTATTATTATTATTATTATCATTATTATTATTGTTATATCAGATGTGTGACAAAATAAATCCTTCCAGTGTGGGAGGATTTTTCTCAACAGCCCCAACTACATCACCCTGCAGCTAGAGGGGGAGGAGCTAGAGGAGTCGAGTTTAGGGGAAGCTAAAAGAGGTGGAGCTAGCATAAGCAGGTTAGGAGGAGGAGCTAAAGGAGGCGGGTTAGGAGGAGGAGCTAAAGGAGGAGGAGCTACAGGAGGCGGTTAGGAGGCGGAGCTAAAGGAAGCGGGTTAGGAGGCGGAGCTAAAGGAGGAGGAGCTACATGAGGCGGGTTAGGAGGCGGAGCTAAAGGAGGCAGATTAGGAGGAGGAGCTAAAGGAGGAGGAGCTACAGGAGGTAGATTAGGAGAAGGAGCTAAAGGAGGAGGAGCTACAGGAGGTAGATTAGGAGGAGCTAAAGGAGGAGGAGCTACAGGAGGCGGGGTTAGGAGGAGCTAAAGGAGGAGGAGCTACAGGAGGCGGGGTTAGGAGGCAGAGCTAAAGAAGGCAGATTAGGAGGAAGAGCTAAAGGAGGAGGAGCTACAGGAGGTAGATTAGGAGGAGGAGCTAAAGGAGGCGGGTTAGGAGGCGGAGCTAAAGGAGGAGGAGCTAAAGGAGGCAGGTTAGGAGGCGGAGCTAGAGGAGGCAGGTTAAGAGGCGGAGCTAGAGGAGGCAGGTTAAGAGGCGGAGCTAGAGGAGGCAGGTTAGGAGGCGGAGCTAGAGGAGGCAGGAGGACCTGCTGAGTTCTCCTTGCAGATGAAGCGCATCAGCTTCATGAAGGCCATGGAGATGCTCTGCTCATACAGATCTTCTCCTCTGGTGACACAAGCCCACTTCCCTGCTGGATACACCCTCTCCTCATACAGCACCTCCCCCATCTGACACACACACACACACACACACACACACACACACACACACACACACACACTTTATTAGCATGAACGTTCACAGCAGTGTAGTGTTGTGTATTGTGTTCTGTAGCCTCAGCAGTTGGTTTGTAGCGGTTGTTTACCTTCTCATGGCGGCTGATGGGGGCGAAGGGGACCGGCTCCCTCTGCTGGCGGGCTCGGGTCATTTCCTGGATCGGCCCGGTCATTTCTGCCAACACACACCAGCAGGACGAGTCTAAATACAGTGGCAGGGTTCTCTAATGGAGACAGACCGTCCTGTGACTCAATCCCCCAAGACAAGTTAAGCCTGATTTATGGTAGGGCGCTCGACACCTTTGATAAGTGTCGCTCGACAGAAATGACGTATTTTCAACAGAAAAAAGTGTCTCTCGACACTTTCCCAACATGTCGCGCACCTGGAGAATTTTGTTATGTCGCGGACACCGTCACATTTTGTCACGCAATGTGATTGGGTAGTCACATTGCGTCACACTAACGTCGCCATGGAGATTGTAGTTTTCACTGAACTGAACGTCCTTACTGATATTTTGGTCTGTAACTTTTTTGTCCTTGCTTAATTAACTAGTTTAATTAGTTTAGCTCGTAGCAAATATGGAGGGTATCGATGAAAGACTGGCAGAACAAGTTAAGACAGTATCACCACCTGTATGATTCTTCAATGAAAGAATACAAAGACGCGCAGATGGCATTAACGTTGTGTAAAGAGATTGCCGATACCCTGAATATCAGTATGTTGGACTGCAAACGTCGGTGGAAAAATCTACGGGACAGGTAGGCTGTGTTTACTATCCCTGCTATCTTTATTGGTCAGACGAAAATGTTACAGTAGGCTAAACAATAACCACTCGGTGGTCGAGAAGATTATTCTGTATCATGGAAGTTTAACGTTAGGATAGCGTCTGGTTACCATGGAGATGACTGAAAACTTTCGCCGAAGCATAAATTACAAATGTCGCGCGGCTCTTCATTTTCTGTCGAGCGACACTTATCAAAGGTGTCGAGCGCCCTACCATAAATCAGGCTTTAGTCTACTCTCCTGGTGGAGTCCTATAGGGAACCGAAGTCGTCGTCACCCCCCACCCCCACCCCCACCTTCTCCCTCACCCGGAGGGGCCGACACCTGGTGGGTGCTGGCCCCGCCCCC
This sequence comes from Centroberyx gerrardi, assembly GCF_048128805.1. Lineage (NCBI taxonomy): Eukaryota > Metazoa > Chordata > Actinopteri > Beryciformes > Berycidae > Centroberyx > Centroberyx gerrardi. The sequence continues at coordinate 1,296,039 of NC_135999.1, forward strand.
TCACCTGGAGGAACTGACACCCGGTGGGTGCTGGCCACCGCCTGCCAATGGGCCAACAGGTTCTCCCTCTCCACCTCATCCATTGGCTCGGGGTTGTCAGTGATGTCATCATCCAGCTGTTCATCGTCCAATCCGTCGAGGTCTTCCAGGGAGATGAGGGCCATCGCTGATAATGAAGGAGCCGACCTTTGAACCGAGGAACCTGAGGAGAGCAGAGAGACGTTCACCTCACTGCTGCATGAGGACAACTGACAGAACTGACAGAAAAACAAAGCAGCTCACAACAAACTGATTTGAATCAAGTGAGTTCATTTTCGTCAATAAATGGAAACGAGCGGGTTCAGTACCCAGACCTTCACGCTACTTCCCAGTCTTCGGTTTATTCAGTGATTTTAAGTCATTTTATTTTGATATAGGCCTGGCATTTACGTCATGTGAAAACCTTGTAACTCGTCTTTCTGACATGCTGAGAAAACCCTCTGACCTGACCAAACCGTTTCAAACCCTTTTGGAAAGTGTCAAAATGCTTCTTCTTCAAGCTGAACACAAGGCTGAGTTTCTTAGTTCCTGAGAAGTTGACATTTTGGAGAAAAGAGGTTTTCACCCGACAGCAAAGACACTGAAAAACAATTCTGCATGTTGACAGAATTTCACTCTTTACAGTTTGAATTGTAAGATGCTCAGTAGAGACACAAAGCAGCTGAGACCTCAACTTGCAACACTTTCAATTACAGGCATTTTTTGTAGGTTTACATTGCTGGAGTCAAAACATAAAAGAGACGACAGTTAATTTGAATATAACAGGTTGAAATCATAACGGCTAGCTGGAGCTGGAGCTCCATCTGGCTCACAATATGGCAGGAACCAGAACCGAGACCAGCACTTGAACCTGAACCACAACAGAAACCAAACAAAAACCGCATCAGAGTTTAGACACGACACCGGCTCGGCTCGGTCCGGTTTCTGATGTCTATTCTGGGTTATATTTTGTGTGAAAAGCGGCCGGGCCGGGCCGGACTGCTGCACGACACCGACTCACTCTAAACACCGCTTTTCACACAAAATATAACCCAGAATAGACATCAGAAACCGGACCGAGCCGAGCCGAACCGAGCCGGTGTCGTGTCTAAACTCTGCTGCGGTTTTTGTTTGGTTTCTGTTGTGGTTCAGGCCTGTCTCTGCCCAACTGTTGTCTCTGTGCGGCTCTGGAAACTAGGTCAGCCCGGGACTCGATCCCGCGGCACGACACAGGACGCTGACACGCTTCTGACGGCTCAGGTCTTAAAAAACCTCATCTGGGCTAGCTGACTGAGCCAGACTGCGGTCCGGTCCGGTCCGGATGAACTGAACTGGACCCGGTTAGAGTTAGCGCGGTTAGCACGGGACTACTGACCTGCATTGTCTTAGAGTTAGCGTGGCTAGCACGGTTAGCATGGATCTACAGCGCCGGGTTAGCACGGGTCTGGACAGCCGGACCGGGATCTGGTCTTACCTTTCTCGCCAGGTGAGTCTCGTGCCTGCTGACGACCTCTCAATCACAACAAAAACCTCCTTGACAACAACACGCGGCACTTCCGGTGACACGTCAACATAAAAATAAAAGCACCCAGCTAGAATAACAAATATGACTTCTTGTCATCTTTTTCAAAATAAGAGCCTGTTTGAGCGACACTACCGAAGCGAACGCGAAGAGTCTGTGGTGAACTCCTATACTGTTGTTTTTTTTTAATGCAAAATGTATTTTTCACTGCATATATCAATATCCATACAGGCCATATAGATAGACTGCAAGGCTGCAAAAATACACACACAAGTTCTCAAATACCAAACATATAGCAGAGAACTTTGAAGGTTTCTAATATCTTATAAAGTCTATTTTAGAGCGTTTCAGTGGCTAAAGGCGCAGTCCACATGTCTGTTATTGTGCTGTGAAAAGAAATTTACAAAAACATTTTATTCTGTACACCCTAAAGCCAACATACTATTTTTTAATAGAAATTACAAAATGTACGCTTTTATTATGAATTTAGTTTTTTCCTACGCTTTTCACAATTTTCAAAATAAAAGCCTTACTGACGGACGTGCTGTAACGCTTTCAAACAGCACACTGTGCAGAAGTGAAAATACAGAATATATTTGAGGAAGAATGAGAAGTAAATGGAAATTATTCTCCCCAAAATGTGTTTTTCACAGAATAAATGTATAACCGGACAGACCTCTGCACGAGCGTGTGTGACCCATGGATGTATTAAACTAGCTACCCATTCTGTCACGTGATGTAGGAGCCGAAATCCGGTAAAATAAATAAATAAATAAAGGAAATTACCTTTTATTATTACTGAATAAACGGGAAAAGCAAATATACAAAATAGGAACAATAATAATAAACAGAACAGAGTATGGGACAATATATAGATAAACAAACAAAACTATATGAAAAAGGAGGATGGGTGGAAAATAAATGTGTTAAAAAGGACATATTTCATATTTCTCAGATACCTGGTTATTTAAAATATATACTGAATTAATTTAAAAATAAGATAAGATGAAACTTTAATGCTCCCTGTGGGGAAATTGGTAAATATTGGTGAATAACATAAAATAACCTGTTAAATATTAGTTTATAATATGTGTATTGTAAATAACAAGAGACAATTTCCTTTCCATTTCCAAGCGTGGCTGTGATATTTATCCTGAATGATGATAAAGTTAGTAAAGTGAAGTCAGGAAGAGGAAGAGTCAGTAAAGAAAGAAGAAACAAAAGGAGAATAGAGATGAATTCAGATGACGTTTCATATTTCATCTCATTTCTCCTGAGCAGATGAGACAGAAGTGATGGATCATGGATGGAAGTGAAGATCTTCTTTATTTAACTTCCATCCTGATCCTTTATGTCAGTCCATAGTTTCTCTTTGATGTAAATGTGTGAAAGTTGATTCTCCTCTCAGATCTTCACAGTCTGGGTTTGTGGTCTGACCTTTGACCTCTGCTGCCTTCTGCTTTTCTTTCATTCATTATTTTCTCTAACTGTTTATTCCTCTTCAGGCTGGAGGGGGGGGGGAGATAGAGACAGATAGATAGACATATAGATAGATAGATAGATAGATAGAGATAGATAGATAGATAGATAGATAGATAGATAGATAGAGATAGATAGATAGATAGATAGATAGATAGATAGATAGATAGATAGATAGATAGATAGATAGATAGATGACCTCTGACCTCTCTGGTGAAATGTGGACATGTATAAGTCTCAGAGGGATATGACAAGAAACCAATTCATTAATTAATAATAATAATAATAATAATAATAATAATAATAATAATAATGATAAAAGGACCTGGGCTTGATGTTTGAGATCTTTACTGTGACAAACAGAAGCAAACAGCAGCTGCTCAGAGAGTAAAAAAGACTTTTATTGTACATTATTTACAAGGCAAAGAAACTGTGTGAAGAACCACAGACTTCCTGTTCAGTTTAACATGCAGACTGAACAGCAGTGTTCAGCTGCAGACTCACAGACTGAACACAGACTGAACACAGACTGAACACAGACTGAACACAGACTGAACAGCAGAGTGTTCAGCTGCAGACTGACAGACTGAACACAGACTGAACAGCAGAGTGTTCAGCTGCAGACTGACAGACTGAACACAGACTGAACACAGACTGAACACAGACTGAACACAGACTGAACAGCAGTGTTCAGCTGCAGACTGAACACAGACTGAACAGCAGAGTGTTCAGCTGCAGACTGACAGACTGAACACAGACTGAACACAGACTGAACGCAGACTGAACGCAGACTGAACGCAGACTGAACGCAGACTGACAGACTGAACACAGACTGAACAGCAGAGTGTTCAGCTGCAGACTGACAGACTGAACACAGACTGAACACAGACTGAACGCAGACTGAACGCAGACTGACAGACTGAACACAGACTGAACAGCAGAGTGTTCAGCTGCAGACTGACAGACTGAACACAGACTGAACAGCAGAGTGTTCAGCTGCAGACTGACAGACTGAACACAGACTGAACACAGACTGAACGCAGACTGAACACAGACTGAACACAGACTGAACACAGACTGAACAGCAGAGTGTTCAGCTGCAGACTGACAGACTGAACACAGACTGAACACAGACTGAACAGCAGAGTGTTCAGCTGCAGACTGACAGACTGAACACAGACTGAACACAGACTGAACGCAGACTGACAGACTGAACAGCAGTGTTCAGCTGCAGACAGACAGACTGAACACAGACTGAACAGCAGAGTGTTCAGCTGCAGACTGACAGACTGAACAGACTGAACAGCAGAGTGTTCAGCTGCAGACTGACGGACTGAACACAGACTGAACAGCAGTGTTCAGCTGCAGACAGACAGACTGAACACAGACTGAACAGCAGTGTTCAGCTGCGGACTGACAGACTGTAACAGCTTTACATATTCTACACTCAAACCACATGGAAGTGTATTCTGTTAAGAGACCTAAAGACATGATGTATTCTGATTACAGATATTTGTGAAACATTAGAAAGATTACTGCTGTGAAACTGTTGAAGTGAAAGCAGAAACTCACAACACTGAAACAGCCTGTTCTGTGTCACAGATAAAAATTTGTTTATACGCAAACCTGAAGTAAATTTAATGAACTTAATCGTTTTTCACCTTTTCTTATCTGTACTTTTATATCTGAAACTAATCAGAATGTAATTACTGAGTTTGGGTAATCTCTTGCATTATGGGAAATGTTTTTAAAATCAGCATGAAGCTTCAGCAGCTTGAATGGATTCAGGCAACAGACTAAAACATGAGTGTGTGTGTGTGTGTGTGTGTGTGTGTGTGTGTGTGAGTGAGGCTTCACGCTGAGTTGTGACCTTTGACCTCGCCGCCTCACCGGCCCTCTGAAGCCCTTTGGAACCCCAAGAGCCTAAGACTGGGAGAAAGGGCTCACATCGCCTCCTGGTGGCGACCAGCAGCGGGACGGGGGGGAATCTGATTTCTCTTAGTTGGCGTCACAAACTGCGGAGGTTTGTCATTACAGACGGATCCACCGACGTCAGTAGAAGATTTAAAAATCAGAACTGTGGAGCGGTCAGTGGAACGACTGATCCAAAGCTAGCAAAATCAGTATAACCATTTACATTTTTTTAATGCACTTGTATCTATCAAATTATTTCTACTGTATAAATTGTGTCCTATTGCTGTAATTAATTGTTTATGTATTTAGTTTTCTTTCCTGACTTAAATTTGTAACTTTGCTTTTATGGAGTGCTATAAAACAGAGTTTAAGGAAAAAAAAAGATACAAAAATCAAAATTGTCAGTTATATTCACAGTAATACAATCAACTCTACTTACGAAAAGCGACTAATCTCTGCTGCAGATTGTTTATGGCTGATTGTAAATTCATAGAGTTAAAAAAGTGAAACATTTCCACATAGCAGACGTCGTGCTGCTTCCTCCCACAGGCCCTGAACGCAGCATCACACTGGACTGAACAGAATAAACATAGACACCAAATGAACTCTATTTACAGTGATGACACGGGCGCTGTGGAGGTGTGGCGGGACGGAGGGAGGGAGGGAGGGAGGGAGGGAGGGATGGAGGGAGGGGGAGAGGGAGGGAGGGATGGAGGGAGGGACGGAGGGGTGGAGGGAGCGAGGGAGGGACGGAGGGAGGGATGGAGGGAGGGAGGGAGGGAGGGATGGAGGGAGGGGGAGAGGGAGGGAGGGATGGAGGGAGGGAGGGAGGGAGGGACGGAGGGATGGAGGGAAGTTTAAAGGCTACAGTTCATGTTTCAGTAACTGACTGCTCTGCTGATCCAGAGTCAGCTGACAGTTTCCAGCTTTAACAGGAAGTGACGAGTCGCTCTGAGCTGGATCATCGCAGACCGGACCGCATCCTGTCTGGCGGTTCAGATGTTCGACCCTCCGTCCAGAAATAAGACACTGATACGTCTGGAGTGGACCAGTACTGGACCAGTATGATCTGGTTTGTTCCCAGTTTGGTTTGGTTCTGATACACTAGAGATGGTAAGGCCACTGAGCATACTGGGTTCTGGCCGACTTTCACAGGGAACCAGTCCGTCCTCTGCCACACCAGTACAGGTCCAGAGCGGCACTGGTTTGGTCCTGGTCCGGTCTGGTCTGGTCCTGGTCTGGTTTGGTCCTGGTTTGGTCCTGGTCTGGCACTGGTCTGGTCTGGTTTGGTCCTGTCTGGCACTGGTCTGGTCCTGGTCTGGCACTGGTCTGGCACTGGTCTGGCACTGGTCTGGCTTGGTCCTGGTCTGGTCCTGGTCTGGCACTGGTTTGGTCTAGTCCTGGTCTAGTCCTGGTCTGGTCCTGGTCTGGTCCTGGTCTGGTCCTGGTCTGGTCCTGGTCTGGTTTGGTCCTGGTTTGGTCCTGGTCTGGTCCTGGTCCTGGTTTGGTCCTGGTCTGGTTTGGTCCTGGTCTGGTTTGGTCCTGGTCTTGTCCTGGTCCTGGTCTGGTCCTGGTTGGGGGGTCAGTAGCTGTTCTCGTGTCCAGCCAGGATGTACAGGTTGCTGGGCTCAGTAGGATTGTCGGTGGCTCGGCTCTCCAGCACCACCACCCTGCAACACAGAGCAACAACGGGTTTCTGTTCCTGTTTCCGGCCCGGACGGTCGGCTCAGACGCGGCTGAACAACCTGCATCAGTTTTTATTGACTGTTTAGCAGCTGGTTAAGTAGCTAACTCGCTATCAATCGACTCTGATGCTATGCTATGTGGTCAGCAAGCTAACACTAACTGTACATGACAGGAAAACCATGAATGTAGCATCTATATTATATAATATTAAGGATTCCTCCACGTTGGATTTTTCAACACGGCCAAATAATTGTTTCTATTGGCCGGCTGCATGAATTCGCAGGTCAAAGTTCACCAAATCTGAACTCTCAGGAGAAGTGCAAAATCAATTTGCAACCAGAAGCTATTGTTTTTATTTGTTATGTCCTCCCATGTTGGTACTATTAATGTAAGGAATATTCATCTTATCGCTTGTGCCACCTTACAAAAATGAATAATTCTTCATAATCATCTGTGTGAAAAGACCCATATTCCTCACATTAATACCCACATGGGAGGACATTCCCTACTCGTCCTTCCTGTGGTTTTCAATTGACATCAATGGGAAGCGAAGCAAATTTCTGTGTAAGTTCGTGCTAATGTGACAGCGCTTTTATATGGGTGATGCTTCTGAAATGGTTCAAAGTGTGGACAGACAGACAGACAGACAGACAGACAGACAGGTGAACAGACAGACAGGTGGACAGTGGACAGACAGACAGACAAGCAGACAGACAGGTGAACAGACAGACAGGTGGACTGACAGACAGGTGGACTGACAGACAGGTGGACAGTCAGACAGGTGGACAGTGGACAGACAGACAGGTGGACTGACAGACAGGTGGACAGTCAGACAGGTGGACAGTGGACAGACAGACAGGTGGACTGACAGACAGGTGGACAGTCAGACAGGTGGACAGTGGACAGACAGACAGGTGGACTGACAGACAAGTGGACAGACAGACAGGTGGACAGTGGACAGACAGACAGGTGGACAGACAGACAGGTGGACAGACAGACAGGTGGACAGTGGACAGACAGACAGGTGGACAGTGGACAGACAGACAGGTGAACAGACAGACAGGTGGACAGTGGACAGACAGACAGGTGGACTGACAGACAAGTGGACAGTCAGACAGGTGGACAGTGGACAGACAGACAGGTGGACAGTGGACAGACAGACAGGTGAACAGACAGACAGGTGGACAGTGGACAGACAGACAGGTGGACTGACAGACAAGTGGACAGTCAGACAGGTGGACAGTGGACAGACAGACAGGTGGACAGACAGACAGGTGGACAGTGGACAGACAGACAGGTGGACAGACAGACAGGTGAACAGACAGACGGGTGTCTCACCTGTCAGAACCCAGCAGGTGGAACATCCTGCTGCTGTCGCTGATCTCCTGAGTGATCTGGAGAGGAAACAGGAGACGTTACCACGGTGACTGCAAAGGTGGGGGAGCCAGTCCCTGATTGGATAATTACCTCATTAGATTTGAAGCTCCGCCCCTGCATGCCGTGTCTCCAGAAGGCCAAAACACTGTCCTGTAAACACACTGAGGAAGAGGAGGAGAGAGGAAGGTCAGCAACATACACTGAGCTGGACAGAGCTGGGCTAAGGAGGTTTAATGAGGTTTAAGGTGGTTTAAGGAGGTTTAAAGAGGTTTAATGAGGTTTAAGGTGGTTTAAGGAGGTTTAATGAGGTTTAAGGTGGTTTAAGGTGGTTTAAGGAGGTTCAAGGTGGTTTAAGGAGTTTAAGGTGGTTTAAGGAGGTTTAAAGTGGTTTAAGGAGTTTTAAAGTGGTTTAAGGAGGTTTAAGGAGGTTTAATGAGGTTTAAAGTGGTTTAAGGAGGTTTAATGTGATTTAAGGAGGTTTAAGGAGGTTTAATGAGGTTTAAGGTGGTTTAAGGAGGTTTACAGAGTAACTGTACCCTGGACACCCAATGGTGAAAAGTTCACCATTAGGTGTCAGGCTAACCTAACCTTATATTCTGGTTTTCATGGCATTCAAGTGCCAAATAACCCCGATGTTAAAAGTAAGTGGAATATTGCTTTAAGGTGGTTTGAGGTTGTTTAAAGAGGTTTAAGGAGGTTTAAGGTGGTTTAAGGAGTTTAAAGTGGTTTAAGGAGTTTAAGGTGGTTTAAGGAGTTTAAGGTGGTTTAAGGAGGTTTAAGTGGTTTAAGGAGTTTAAAGTGGTTTAAGGAGTTTAAGGTGGTTTAAGGAGTTTAAGGAGGTTTAAAGTGGTTTAAGGAGTTTAAAGTGGTTTAAGGAGTTTAAGGTGGTTTAAGGAGGTTTAAAGTGGTTTAAGGAGTTTAAAGTGGTTTAAGGAGTTTAAGGTGGTTTAAGGAGTTTAAAGTGGTTTAAGGAGTTTAAAGTGGTTTAAGGAGTTTAAGGTGGTTTAAGGAGTTTAAAGTGGTTTAAGGAGGTTTAAGGTGGTTTAAGGAGTTTTACGGTGGTTTAAGGAGGTTTAAGGTGGTTTAAGGAGGTTTAAGTGGTTTACCGATAGCCTCGATCTGGAAGTTGAAGGTGAGCTCAGCTGACAGCTTCCTGCTGGACTTCAGTTTCCCCTGGAGATTCACGATCTTTATACAACCTGCAGAAACCAGGAAGTTGAAATACAGCTCAGCTCATTTCCAACACAGTATCAAAGAATTAAAAACAGTACTTCTCTAAATCCAGAGGATCCAGTCTGTAAAAGTCTCATTTTGTCGACTGAGGACTTCGGGTTCCTGCTGTCTGTCTGTCAGTGAAATGTCGAGCTGCCAGATCTCATTTAGGATCCAAACTCATCAAATTCAACAACAACTGGTGTAGATTTATGTGGAACGTCTGCTCTGAACTAACGGCACCAGTTCACTTTCATTTTATTTCCCTGACTTATCAATCATGTGTTTTGTTTTTGTTGTTGCGGTTTCCTCCAGATAGTTTCTGGTTCTGAATGGTTTCTTTAGAGAACAGAAAGCCCCTGGAGGGTTTTTTAAACTCACCTGCTCAATCTGAAGTTATTTTTTAATCTTCTGTGTTTTATTTTCATATGTGTAAATACTAACTGAAGTGTAATAAGTGAACTCACGGTCCAGGCAGACCAGGATGGTGTCTCTCTCCAGCTGGGTGACGTGGATCACACAGGTCTGAGGGTTTTCTGTCAGGAGGAGAACAACATGAAGAACATGAAGAACATGAAGACTACAGCCTGGAGGTTCAGGATTAGGCAGCAGACACACTGATCCATCAGAAAAGAGACAGAATTATTGATGATAGATGTGTGTGTTGGTTTGTTCTGAGCGTCAACATGGCGGTGAGGCAGAAGAACAGGAAGCTTTGCTCATAACGAAGAAACAGACGAATCCGTCCATCCAGAAAAAGTTCAGCTGGGTTGAACTGCTGTCCGTCAAAACAGAAATCTGACAGATGGAGCAGTCCTGTCCGACAACAGACAGCTGTCAGTGGAAATTAACTGAAATGAACGGAGACGACAGACAGACGGATCAGAGTGACCGCCGCCTTGGGCTTCAATCTCCAATATCCAGTCTAGTCTAGTCTTGTTTATTTGTATATATCACATCACATATATATCTACACACATTATATAGGTTACATACTTCATATACATACTACACATCATTTTACTAGATTATATACATTATATACGATACTACACAAGCACAGCATGTCTTCGGACTGCGGGAGGAAACTGGAGCACCTGGAGGAAACCCACGCAAACACGGGGAGAACACGCAAACTCCACACAGAAAGGACCGGGGTAGAGACTCGAACCCACGACCTTCTTGCTGTGAGGCGACAGTACAAACCACAGAGCCACCGTGCGGCCCGTAAATCTATCCAGACTAGAAGAATTCTGACTTTAATGTAGATGTGGGTAGGTACAGTAGATATAATCTCAGGTGTGTTCAGGTGTACCTGACTCGGGGGGGGCGGGGCAGGCCGAGTTGGGGTCGAGGGTCTGGAAGCCGACGGGCTGGCTGGGGTCGGATCCCCGGCTGAGGCCCAGGCAGATCAGAGGGTACGGCTGCTCCGGGACCACCAGCAGCTCCAAAACCTCCAGAGGACAGGGAGGCTGGAAGTCCACATTCTGGAGACACGGGACGCCGTTAAAGGATAATTACAGCTACTTTCAACCTGAGCCTTATTGTGCATTAATGAGCTATCGGATATATTGTAAAAACAAATTTCCTACTTGGAAATTTCACACGAACGCCCTCCAAAGTCGGATGATTAAGTCGGAAATACTGAGAAAATTTTGCTACCTGACTTTTGTGTCTTTTGTGTCAAGTTTTGTGTCCTTCAACAGTAAGAAAACACATTCACATACAACTGTGATGCAAGTTTATTGTTCAGACTAACCTAACATTTGTTTGAATGAAGTTTGTCTAATTAACTTGTTAAACTGCACAAAGTCAGTCGTTTATTTTTTGTCTTCTGGGTTTGAATTTCCATCAAAATAGCACATGAAAGCAACACTGTTCAGCAGCCGAACTGGAAGTCCTGGCTTCTGCACCAGCGCATGAACGCACAATTATTTTCCTTGCTTTTGCCATCATGCCATTGATTCTAGTCAAAATTTCATCACTCACTTGGCTGCAGAGCTCCGTACCTCTAATACAGTTCAACAGGCAAATGGAAACTCAGACAGTCGACCCCGTAAAGCGAATGCAACACGTTTCTCACCTTGACCAGCATGAACTTCTGCATAGGCTCCACCCACTCCAGCAGGACCACGCTGGACTGGAAGGCTCCGCCCAGGTACTTATGACCTGTGTAGGGGTTCCTCACTGTGGGGGGGGGGGGGGGAGGAGGAGGAGGAGGAGGAGGAGGAGGAGGAGGAGGAGGGGGGGTCAAAGGTCATCACAGCTGCTGTCAAACTAAACACACAACACACTCTCAGGCTGGAAAAGAGTCTGGTAAGTAAGTCTTCAGTATCTATCCTTCATCCGGACTCCTCATCCTGTTCTATTTTAAACATCGAGCTGGCTGCTAAAGTAGTGAAAGTGCCTGGTGTATTATGGGATGGCAACAGAGACAGGACTCACCCACGCAGCATTTCAGACAGCCTTTAGTGTCAGGAATCTTGTTGGAGATGGAAAATTTCCTGGAAGCCAAAAAAGAGGAAAAAAAAAACCACACAAGACCAGAGAATTTATCCAAGCCTGATGGGTAAAATGACCTCAAATCTTTCTGTTCTGTTTCCTGAGCAAATGCAGAACTGATCTGAAACCTGGGATGGGGAGTGTGCTGTCTAAGCCTGCACATGTTACAGAAATTAATTTTCAGTATGTCTACTCATATTAACTATGCTCTCAGAGACAGAGATCAGATCACAGTCACACCAACTCCCGGCCTGATGTGGCTTTGATGTTCCTCGTAGAACATCACTGAAGGCTTTTTCTAGGATCCGCTGGTAAATTCAATTTATACACACGATGAAACAAGCGGCACGAATGTCAATAAAATCAACTTCTGTAACCGCTCTGCTTGTTATCCCTTTGTCTTCTCTGACATTTACAGTTTCTGGAGTGCTAAAGGAAAAATGTGCTCACTACCATTCTGACCTACAAAGCGAAAGGGCAGTTACTGCATGAGAGCAAGACAGAGAGAAAGTGAGGAACTTTATCTTCATCTTCATCATCTCCTGTCCTGACAGAAGTATTCTTGGTACAGCAGTGGATGATTTCCATCGTTCAGTTGCACCTCTGGGTCTAATTTATTGTTCAAATGAAATCTAAACTTGATGTTCTCATGATGTTTGACCCTAAAAACCCAAAGAACATTTACTGCTGTTTAGCTTTTTTACTCCACTTCCCGTTTCCCCTCAACCTTTATTAAAAAGAAGCTTTATTCCAACTGCTTCCATATTTTGTTGGGCGTCTGCCTGTAAGTTGCCACATCACCTCAGGCTGCCTCTATCCTTCTGATATTAAGGCTGATGAGAAGCTGTGAAACCTCAGGAGAGTCTGATAATAATTAAGATTATTTTTGGTATTTTTTGCCTTTATTATGCGGTTGAAAGTAGAGAGGGAAAGACTGGGAGAGAGAGAGCGATGACATGTGACAAAAGTCCCGGTCTAGATTCAAACCCAGGACGCAGTTACACGGTCTGATCCACCAGGGAGTTAAGGTTTTATTAAAACATTAGCTGCTTGCTGGATCATCTGTGTGCTGAATTTATCGGTGGATCCTACTGATGTGCAGAAGGTGTTGGTTGTGTCTTGTGTGGAGTTTGGTTTTCTGCAGGCGGCAGGAGAAACTGACCGGGGGACGATGCGGTCGGGCAGCCGGTGCGTCGGGATGGAAACCGGCAGCTTCTGCTTCTGACGAGCCTGTTCAAACAGACCGGCCAGGCTGTGGCAGTAGAGCTGGGAGGCTTTACCTGCAAAACAGCATCAACACCAAGATGAACACCAGGAGGAACACCAGGATGAACACCAGGATGAACACCAGGATGAACACCAGGATGAACACCAGGAGGAACACCAGGAGGAACACCAAGATGAACACCAGGATGAACACCAGGATGAACACCAGGATGAACACCAGGATGAACACCAAGATGAACACCAGGATGAACACCAGGATGAACACCAGGATGAACACCAGGATGAACACCAGGAGGAACACCAAGATGAACACCAGGATGAACACCAGGATGAACACCAAGATGAACACCAGGAAGAACACCAGGAAGAACACAAGGATGAACACCAGGATGAACACCAAGATGAACACCAGGATGAACACCAGGATGAACACCAGGATGAACACCAGGATGAACACCAGGAGGAACACCAGGAGGAACACCAAGATGAACACCAGGATGAACACCAGGATGAACACCAGGATGAACACCAAGATGAACACCAGGATGAACACCAGGATGAACACCAAGATGAACACCAGGATGAACACCAGGAGGAACACCAGGATGAACACCAGGATGAACACCAGGATGAACACCAGGAGGAACACCAGGAGGAACACCAAGATGAACACCAGGATGAACACCAGGAGGAACACCAAGATGAACACCAGGATGAACACCAAGATGAACACCAGGATGAACACCAGGAGGAACACCAAGATGAACACTAGGAGGAACACCAGGATGAACACCAAGATGAACACCAGGATGAACACCAGGAGGAACACCAGGATGAACACCAGGATGAACACCAGGATGAACACCAGGATGAACACCAGGAGGAACACCAGGAGGAACACCAAGATGAACACCAGGATGAACACCAGGATGAACACCAGGATGAACACCAGGATGAACACCAAGATGAACACCAGGATGAACACCAGGATGAACACCAGGATGAACACCAGGATGAACACCAGGAGGAACACCAAGATGAACACCAGGATGAACACCAGGATGAACACCAAGATGAACACCAGGAAGAACACCAGGAAGAACACAAGGATGAACACCAGGATGAACACCAAGATGAACACCAGGATGAACACCAGGATGAACACCAGGATGAACACCAGGATGAACACCAGGAGGAACACCAGGAGGAACACCAAGATGAACACCAGGATGAACACCAGGATGAACACCAGGATGAACACCAAGATGAACACCAGGATGAACACCAGGATGAACACCAAGATGAACACCAGGATGAACACCAGGAGGAACACCAGGATGAACACCAGGATGAACACCAGGATGAACACCAGGAGGAACACCAGGAGGAACACCAAGATGAACACCAGGATGAACACCAGGAGGAACACCAAGATGAACACCAGGATGAACACCAAGATGAACACCAGGATGAACACCAGGAGGAACACCAAGATGAACACCAGGAGGAACACCAGGATGAACACCAAGATGAACACCAGGATGAACACCAGGAGGAACACCAGGATGAACACCAGGATGAACACCAAGATGAACACCAGGATGAACACCAGGATGAACACCAGGATGAACACCAGGAGGAACACCAGGATGAACACCAGGATGAACACCAAGATGAACACCAGGATGAACACCAGGATGAACACCAGGATGAACACCAAGATGAACACCAGGATGAACACCAGGAGGAACACCAGGATGAACACCAGGATGAACACCAGGAGGAACACCAAGATGAACACCAGGATGAACACCAGGATGAACACCAGGATGAACACCAGGAGGAACACCAGGATGAACACCAGGATGAACACCAGGAGGAACACCAGGATGAACACCAGGAGGAACACCAGGATGAACACCAGGATGAACACCAAGATGAACACCAGGATGAACACCAGGATGAACACCAGGAGGAACACCAGGAGGAACACCAGGAGGAACACCAAGATGAACACCAGGATGAACACCAGGAGGAACACCAAGATGAACACCAGGATGAACACCAGGATGAACACCAGGATGAACACCAGGAGGAACACCAGGATGAACACCAGGATGAACACCAAGATGAACACCAGGATGAACACCAGGATGAACACCAAGATGAACACCAGGATGAACACCAAGATGAACACCAGGAGGAACACCAGGATGAACACCATCAGTTACATGTTGGTTGTATGTTGTATCAGTTATATGTTGGTTGTATGTAACTGACCAGATATGGAGAGCAGGCTGTTGTTCATGACGTAGACCCAGGTACACCTCCGAGGAAACAACTGCAGAGGGAAAAATCAGTCTTATGTCGGCCGAAAAAATCATATCAAAAAATCAATATACTGTAGACCGGATGAGACGGTTCATACTGTGGAAATGTTTAAGGCTAATCGGTTATAAAACTCTTCAATTGTAATTATAATTGAATTCTTACCTGCTCCATGCAGTTCTCATGCAGTTCGTTCAGGTTTAAAGTGTAAATTCCCTCCTCAGCTCCGAAGATCAGATACTGGTCTGAAAGACAGAGACACAGATAACAACCAGACTGGGAAATGACCAGCAGACACCAGTCTCATACTGGGGAACGTCAGTCTGTGGCTAACCAACCATCACTTCAGTCCGATTCCAATCTAAACAGCTGGTTGGTTTCCAGTCCGGAGGCGACAGGTTATGATGAGTAACAGTGATGACAGATGAGTTTATGGACAGATGATAGAAAAGTGTAGAGCAGATACAGTATGTGTGCTGTTCAGACACTAAAACACTGCAGGGGATCAGAAGGTAATGAGATACAGTGGAGCTTCAGTACTTTTTATTCCTATTCTATATTTTACATCCAGTCGTTTCTGTGACTCTCTGATCCAGAGAGACTCTACTGAGCTCAACAGTAGAATCAGCTTCAGCTCCTGAACATTACAAGAACCCAGCAGTAAGGAGGTCAAAGGTCAGAGGTCACAGCACCCTGACCACAGATGGAAACAGACTCAAGCCACATGACCTGGACTCGAGTCACAATTTTAATAGCTTAAGACTTGACTTGGGTTCTGGTGACTTGGGACTTGACTCTGACTTGTACTTTGATGACTTGAAAAGGTTTCTAAAGTCTTGACTTGAGATCTTGTGTTTGTGTAAATGACTTAGATTGAAAGTGATGAGATTTGTTCCAGCGGACGACTGAATTTAAATTCTGTTTTCTGAATTTGTGTGGAATGATTGAATTTATTGAAGTTGAAACTGATTATAGAAATCAAACTCATGATGCTCTTACCAAGTTTTTATCCTATTAAAACCATATTGCATTGAAAAGTCCTAGATATTTAGTTTTATTTAAGATATTAAATTGATACTGGACTCTTGATTTGTTCTGACTTGACTTGCTGTTCTACATTTAGACTTGAGACTTGACGTTAATGACTTGGACTTGACTTGGACCTGACTTGGTAATCTACATTTAGACTTCGGACTTGACTTGAGACTTGTGCCTCAAGACTTGAGCGCAGTTGACTTGGTCACACCCGTGGAAGGAACAAATAGAGAGAGAGAGATTTTGGGTTGGTCTGACCTCTGGTGTCTGGGTTGATCCAGGAAGCAGCACAGTGGATCTTCAGTGGACAGCCGTTAAACACCTTGGAGAAACACGCTCCCATCTGAGGAACCAGCAGAACCAGCAGAACCAAGACTGGGTCAGATACTGAGACTGTTTTAACCAAATACTGTGTGTGTGTGTGTGTGTGTGCGTATGTGTGTCTTGTGGACTTACATGGACTTTGGGGGTGGGGGGGAGTCCGTTGCTGATTGGTTTCTGGTGAAGGAAGAAGACTGACATCAGTACAAAGTCTCTCTCTCTCTCTCTCTCTCTCTCTCTCTCTCTCTCTCTCTCTCTCTCTCTCTCTCTCTCTCTCTCTCTCTCTCTCTCTCTCTCTCTCTCTCTCTCTCTCTCTCTCTCTCTCTCTCTCTCTCTCTCTCTCTCTCTCTCTCTCTGCAATCATTCACATCGCAGCACATCAGATGGTTATATTTATATTCTATTTTTTTTTTTTCATAGTAACCCCACTATCCATATTATATCCATATTGGTATTTGATATCTCATAATGCTATGTTTATACTCTCTTATATGCAGCCAATGTTTTAATTATTAATAACATGCAAGTACACCCAAACTTATCAGTAATCCATACTGTTTCCCATCCTTCCCACTCACACAGTCGACTGAACATGTTGGACTTATCATCTGTGTGTGGCTACAACTGTTTAGATTCAGTTTTTTTTTATTTATTGCTTAAGAAGCTGCTCTTTAATAAGGAAGCGATACGAGTGTTTGGGCTTCAGCGCTGCAGTGGGCGACATCTGAGGTAAAAATACTTTTCCATTTATATTTCTGACTCATGAAATTATGAAAGTTGAGAATAAACAGCAGGGAGCTGACAGACCTCGGTGTAATACCACTCACATATCAGGAGGTTCAAAACACAGTACATCCAGCTTGGACATAAAATGATATCTAACGGATCTTGCTCATCATTTCAAAAATATCCCTTCTGTAAAATAGTTTTATTTTGTAGACAGAGCTCTTGTGACAGCCTGAAGCTTCAATAAGACTCAACAGAGTTTGTTCAACTTCTTCAAATTTTCAAATGATGAAGATCTCATTTTGAAACAAAACCCTTCAAATAATTCCAGTCGTTTGTTTTAATCTGCATGGTGCAGCAGGTGGGTGGAGTTTACCTCATCAGGACAGGTCAGGTCAGCTGTCAGTCAGGCAAGTTGACTTAACTGACTTCCAAATACTCCACTGAGCTCGACTCAGCTGTCTGGTACTCACTAGATAGACCATCAGTTACATTTGTCATTCTGTTCTTTCTGCATTTCATGTCAATTTGGATGGTTAACCCCACCCATCTGGCATCTACGTGGGCTAAAAATAAACCATCCCAGCTATCAGTGACGGTACAGAAGGTTTATTACAGAGACAGACGTTAGAGAGAGAAAAGTGTTTCCTCTTACTGGAAGGTCTTTCTTGTCTTTCCTGCTCTGAACACCAGAGGGCAGAGTGGACTGCTGCTCCGAGGAGGCAGGGCCGTTCCCTATAGACACACAGCAGGAGAGAGAGAGAGAGGACACACTGTAGGACACTCTGTAGGACACTCTGTAGGACACACTGTAGGACACACTGAAGGAAACACAGTAGGACACTGTAGGACACTCTGTAGGAAACACTGTAGGACACTCTGTAGGACACACTGTAGGAAACACTCTAGGAAACCCTGTAGGACACAGTGTAGGAAAACCCTGTAGGACACAGTGTAGGAGGTGTATGTGGTGTATAGGAGGGATAGAAGGTGTAAAGGAAGTATAGATTGTGTAAAAGTGGTATAGAAGATGTATAGAAGGTGTAAAGGAGCTGTAAAGGAGGTATAGAAGGTGTAAAGGAGGTGTAAAGGAGGTATAGAAGGTGTACAGCAGGTATAAAAGGTGTAAAGGAGATGTAAATGAAGTATAGAAGGTGTAACGGTGGTATAGAAGATGTAAAGGAGGTGTAAAGGTGGTGTAAAGGAGGTATAGAAGGTGTAAAGGAGGTGTAAAGGAGGTATAGAAGGTGTAAAGGAGGTGTGCAGGAGGTATAGAAGGTGTAAAGGTGATATAGAAGATGTTAAGGAGGTGTGAAGGAGGTCTAGAAGGTATAAAGGAGGTGTACAGGGTGCAGATGGTGCACTGTACAGCTTTAATATTTGATCCAGTTGATCTTCCTGGAGACAGACTGGACCTGCAGCTCATAACGACAATACGTAAATATCTGTAAATGTAAAGAAAATGTGAATGTTCCTCCTGTCTGCTCACATCCATCTAACAGACCAACACACTAAAAATAGACTGGACACTGTCACACTGTGACGGACTGTGTGTGTGTGTGTGTGTGTGTGTGTGTGTGTGTGTGTGTGTTATCTTGAGCCCTGCAGTCTGACTGTAAATACCAGCCATCAGCATCTGGAGCTAAGAGAGAGAGAGACAGGGAGACAGACACAGAGAGAGAGAGAGAGAGACAGACAGACACACAGAGAGAGAGAGAGACAGAGAGAGAGAGAGAGAGAGAGAGACAGACACAGAGAGAGAGAGAGAGAGAGAGACAGACAGACACAGAGAGAGAGAGAGAGACACACAGAGAGAGAGGAAGGACAGTGAATCTGGTCTCTCTAATTGGTAGACCAATGTTCTAGAAGTTTCTAGGAGGTTCCCAGACTTCTGAGAGTTCTAAAAGATTCTAGAAGGTTCTAGAGGGTCCCCATGCTGATCCGGGTCCGTGGGCCAGATACGGCCCGCAATTGATTTTTTACTGGCCCTTTGATTAATTCCCATGAACTCAGAGAAAAACTTTTCATCCATTATATTTCATCTGTATGCAGTTTTGGACATTCGCCCCTCCCGACAATCGGAGGAGAAATCTGGATCTGGGTCTTGGTCGGAACCGAAGTTCGGCACAGAATATCCGGTAATGTGAGCTGTGTACAGATCAAATCTGAACCCTCCCGAACTGTTCGACGCATCAGAGCCGCCCGCATAATTTCTAATCCGTTTGATATTTGTGAGTTAAAATCTGCACGGCGACGTCACTTCATTATGCCTTTCAACATTGGATAATACAACTTCAACGTCCCGACCGGGACAGCTGACGGTATTGCCTAGCAATGGTAAACCTTTTAGCACTTGGCTAGCAATAGCGTACCAACGTTATAACAAACACATTAAAACTGATGGTTTTAAATTGTCGCCTCCGGCCCGCTTTGCCTACGTCTGTCTCTCCGGCCATTTCCTCATCCAAACTCGTCTGGCCTTTCACTTTTCTTTGGTAAACTACTGAACACACCAGAGCAGCTGTTCCGCCTCCATGTTAAACATCTGCCTCCTGCCTCTCCATGGTCACGTGAGTTGTTGCGTACAGCAGCTCCGTCGGGCAAGATAATCTTAATATCTTGTAGTGTGTGATGCACCGTCATTTTCTAAACTTGTACTGTGAGCTTGTTTGCGATTTGAGAGAAGAAAATCGGTTAAGTTTCTCCTTATGTGCGCGATGCAACGTGATTTCAAAAGCAGTTAGGGTTTTAAAACTCCTGTAATCTGAGCCCAGCTTAAAGTCGACACAGAAATTCAACAGTTTGACAGTGAGTGGACTGACAAGTACTTGTTTGTGCCAGTTGGTACGAAGCCTGTGTGCTTACTGTGCAGTGAAACTGGTTTGTGATTAAGGAATACAACTTGGTAATAAAGATAGGCCTACTAGATTGCATAAAACAGTATTTTGCACTCCACTTTGGAATTATACTTTGTTTAAAAATAATGTGAACTAGACGAGAAGACCAAATTGCACTTGTGAATTGCACTTGTGAACATACATGAGCAGCTATACTTAAAAAAGATGAGAAATCGAAAATCTACGGCCCCTCAGCTGGTAACATTTGAATTATTTGGCCCCAATTCCAAACTAGTTGAAGACCCCTGCTGCAGAACCTACCCAGGCTGGTGAGTTTGTGGAGGGGCAGTTTGGGGGGAGGCGGTCTGGGCGGGCCCTGGGTGGCGGAGCGGGCGGGGCTTTCCGGCAGAGGGCAACGCTTTATGGTACCCTGGTCCTGGTCGCCATGGTGATCACCATGGGGGGGCGGAGTCCCATCCTGCTGGACGAGATGAGACAGAAACAACATGCTGCTGGTCTCAGGTCTGTAACGCTGCTGAGGCGGATAAGTGGGTTTGTTACCATAGCAACCAGCTGCAGAAGCTGCTGCTACATCACACAGTACTAAATACTACTAACTACTACTACAGTACTGATGTCCAACTACCACAACACAGTAACAACTAGTAACTTCACTGCCGCTACTTTCTCCATTTTCTTGGAAGAATGTGTTGTCCTAAACCCCGCCTCTTCTTCACTGTGATTGGGTCTCTTCTAAAAAGTTGAACTTTTCTCAACTTGGGAAATCACTCAGCTCTGCCTGTCAAGAGGCTTCAAGGTAAAAACAAAAAAATTAGGAACTCTCTCCTGAAGCCAAGGGCCTGACCTCTGACCTGTGATGTCATTGAGCTGCGCCACAGAGAAAGGACTGGGAGAGACAAACCTCCCATATGACAGACAGATATAGAAGAGATAAATAAAGGTTAGAGAACGTACCTCAGAAGGAGGAGCTGCAGGAGGAACTTTGGGTCGCAGAGTCGAATCCTTTGGACTGAGAGAGACAGGAGGAGGAGAAGAGGGAAGAAGACATGAGGTTCTGGTAGAACAGAGGAGCCTCGTTCTCCTCTGCATCACATAGAAATACCAAAGACAAAGGCTCTGTCTCATTGACAAGGATGCTTCCTCCGTCCTTGCTCCCTAACTAGGAAGCTTCCTAAGCAGCTCCTTGTCTGAACCACCTGGTTAGAGACAGACAGCCTTGGTCATGTGACTGCAGGACCGCTCCACTCCTCCAGCAGCCGGTCTGATCAAACTGCTTTTTAAAACACATTAAAGAAATGATCAAACTCCTCCTGTGGTTTTTCTCTCAGTTTATTTCTCCTCCATCAAACTGAGGCAGGAGAGACGTTATCGCTAGCTAGCTAAACTACGCAGGACGCTAACGCTCATTTACACTGACTGGACTCAAATCAAGTCACATGACTCACTGCTGACAATTTTCACATCAAAATGAATTGGAAAAATTGGGTTATTTTTGAAAAACTTTTTGTAGGGACTTCTGTCTGCCATTCATTTTAGTGAATGCTGGGAGGTTTCGTTCTTCGCTGGTGCTGCACGGTATTGTGGGATTTCCTGCTCCGGCTGAGGAGCCACTGTGCTTCCTTCAAAATCAGCCAAAAAAAAAGGAACCTTAAAAGGAAGCTTCCTATGTGTCCTACCCGAAGGAGACAGAACTGCAGCTCGAACAGTTACACTTCCTACCTAGAACTGCTGCCTGAAGAGGAAGCTTCCTCTGGTTTGTTCCAGGTGGGAGGGAGCGGTGAGCAAACTCACAGGAAGACATAACTACCCACAATGCAGTGCTCTCCCATCCTTAAGATGACACGGCCTTTAATGTTTTCATAAGACTCACTGTTGCATTTCATCATCGTCGTCGTCACGGTGATCTCCAGCATTCCCGGCTCCTGACTGGACGCCCCTTCCTTCCTCCACACAACCATCATCATCCTCAGTCTCATCTTCATCCTCATCATCTCCATCGTCCTCCAGGTGAGTTTCATGTCCCCTGACAGAAACACAGCAGAACTTCCACTGTTTTTTATGGTAATTTAACTAGTTCAGCATAAAATGGCGATTGTGAAATTTTAAGTGTTAGTTGCTATGGTGACAACACAGTCTGGACATTAAGGTGTAAAGTCTGTCACACTGTGAGAACTGAGCAGACGAGTCTGTTAGCAAACTGTCAGAACTCAACTGGAAGCTAACGTTAGCGACGAGGCTAACGTAGCTTCATCACAGACTGTACTTCTCTCTCTAGCTCTTCTAGTCAACATTAGCATGTTAGCAATCCATGGCAGCGAGGAGACAGAGAAGCTGCTTTGGTTCTTGCTGTAAAACCTCTCAGCTCAGTGACTTGCTGCGAGTCTCTTTATACAGAAGCTAGTCCGACGGGTCACAGCAAGATGGCCGCCAATGAGAATGACTGTTCTATCCATTCTAGTTCTGTGGTTGGTACATCATGTGAGAGGGAGACTAAACTGGTGAACAGACTGGAGTGAGACCAGTGTCAGGTGTTACTGGGAGCGATAAGTGTGATAAGAATTTTTCATGATGTTTTACAGATAAATGTAGTTTAGTTCAAAGTTGAATTGATGTATTGATTGGTCAATAATTTGCACATTCCTGCACAAACTGTACAGCTTTTTCATTTCACTTTAAAAAACAGATATGTTGCACATATTTTTTATTATATTTTTATTATATCTTTTTCATATTCAATAAACAGGAGTGAAAGGCACAGGTCAGGGATTTCCTCCTGCCCCCCCCCCAACCCTAACCTATCCCTATTATTTTTCTCCATGTTTATGTTTATTATATGCACCTACTTACCAAGACAAATTCCTTGTATTGTGAAAACTTACTTAATAAACCTGATTCTGATTCTGATTCTGATTTTGTTAAACTGAGCCAATGTGAAGACTAAAGGTGTGTTCATGTGCTGTGGGAAAGTCCGACATCCGGGACTTCCATGGCCGCTTCTAAACAGCGCTGCATTCATGTGCTATTTTGCCTGAAAATCAAACCTGGAACACAACCGATAAACAAACATGGCCGTCCTGCAGCTCAACAAGTTAATTAGACGAACTTCATTCAAACAAATATTAGGTTAGTCTGCTAACAACAAGGTGCGTGTGTTTGTGTTTTCTTACTGGTGACTGACACCAGGTAAGGTTAAAGGTCACCATTGTGTCATAACTCAGAAAAGAGTTTCCGACTTCATCATCCGACTTTGGAGGGCGTTCATGTGAGATTTCCAAGTAGGAATGTAATTTTTCTGATAAAACGATAGAACAATGAAGTGGGAGGAGGGGCGGGCCTTACCTTTGGTTTAGCTCCTCCTCCACAGACTTCAGAAGGCTCCTGATTGGACAATGGAAAAGGAGGAGTTTGGTACCAAAAATAGATGTGCAGCATCAGGAAAACACCAAACCTGAACTACAGACTCCTGACACAGTTTCCTGAAACACTGAACACGCACACATCATGTTTACAGACTGCACACGCATGACAAAACATATCCACATGACGTTCAGTCTTCAGTCATTCAGCTGTGTGTGTGTGTGTGTGTGTGTGTTGTGACTGCAGCCTCCAGACCGGAGCAGCCGCCCTGAAAGCGCTGGCTCAGCAGAATCCATTTTTAAAAATCCATTAAAGAGCCACTTTTCCTCTGCGGCCTTTCAGCGGAGCGAGGCGATCAGCTGCTCTGAGATCTGCTGCTCCGGCTGCTTTTACTGTCTTCTATTTTTCCTTCAACCTTCTGAGATGCTTTATAACAGTTTTGTGTTTAAGGCGCTGTAGAAATAAAAGTTAATTTGATTTTTTTATCCAGAGAGACTCCACTGAACTGAACAGCAGAATCAGCTTCAGTTCCTAAATCCACCAGCACTATAACAGTAGTGAGGAGGTCGGGGGTCAGGGGGTTAGAGGTCACGGCACCCTGACAATAGACGCGACACAACAGCTCGTCCCTGCAGGCTGAAGGGAAATGTCACGTCACTCAGCTGAATCTGAAGCTCTAAACGTTGGATTTTCTCCCCGTTAGCAAATATCCCAAAGTGCTCCGATGCAGCGTCTTAAATTTTTCATCAGCACTGCCGTTCCTTTCTGCTGGAGAACCATCGGCTCCTGACCACCCCCCCCCCCCCCCACACACACACACACACACACACACACACACACATGCTCCACTCCACTCCACTCCGGGTTAGCGAGTAAATTATTCAGATAGAGCTGAGGTCGCATGCTAAAGCCAATTCAAACAAACAGATCATATGGAGAAAGAGCTGCTGGGTTAAAACTCTGCAGCAGCTCTGAAGCCCGGCAGCTCACGTGTTTCTGGACTGAAGCTGCTAGACAATATTTTGTACATAATATATTCAATACCTTTAAATTTGATAATTTTTTCATCATTGATTTTTGATTTTAAAAAAATTACCATTTCTGAAACATTTTTCTGACATTTCAACCATCATGAGACTAAAACTCTCCACTGAAACCTGGATGATGAAATTCTGTTAGCAGAATGGGAATAGAACTAGAACTAGAAACAGAAATAGAAATAGAAATAGAACTAGAACTAGAAACAGAAACAGAAATAGAAATAGAAATAGAAACAGAAATAGAAATAGAACTAGAAACAGAAACAGAAATAGAAATAGAAATAGAAATAGAACTAGAAACAGAAATAGAAATAGAAATAGAAATAGAAATAGAACTAGAACTAGAAACAGAAGTAGAACTAGGAATAGGAATAGGACTAAGACTCAGAATCAGAAGAATCCGGAGTTTTCCTGAGGATTCTCACCTGTTTCCACCCAGGATGGATCCTGCAGGAGCGTCTTCCTCCTCCATCTGCAGATCCTGCAGGAGACACCAGAGGTCAGAGGTCAGAGGTCACAGGTCAGACCGTCTGATTGGCCAGCACAGGAACATTTCCATTCATGGATAATAAAGTGTCTAACTAATTAAATAACTATTCCTAAAACTGTTAAGCCACAATATTTCAGTTCTTATGGAATAATAATAATAATGTATGCAGTGACTCAGTTGGATGTGGCTGCAGCTTCAGAAACGTGTTGACAGACGACAGGATGGAGGGATGAGAGGAGGAGAGAGGAGGACAGCATGATGACATCATCAGCCTGAGGTTTATGCTAATGATGACGCTCTGAAGGAGAAAAGCTGAAGATTTTAAAAGTTTCCTCAAAATCTCAAAAACTTTTCAGTTCCTGACTGGATGTTTTCTAATGAAACTGACTGACTGACTGACTGACTGACTGACTGACTGACTGACTGACTGACTGACTGACTGACTGACTGACTGACTGACTGACTGACTGTCTGACTGTCTGACTGACTGACTGACTGACTGACTGACTGACTGACTGTCATTAGGAGTTAGGAGGCTTCATGAGGAGTTAGGAGGCTTCATGAGGAGTTAGGAGGTTTCATTAGGAGTTAGGAGGCTCCTTGAGGAGTTAGGAGGTTTCATGAGGAGTTAGGAGGCTTCATGAGGAGTTAGGAGGCTTCATGAGGAGTTAGGAGGCTTCATGAGGAGTTAGGAGGTTTCATGAGGAGTTAGGCGGCTTCATGAGGAGTTAGGAGGTTTCATGAGGAGTTAGGCGGCTTCATGAGGAGTTAGGAGGTTTCATGAGGAGTTAGGCGGCTTCATGAGGAGTTAGGAGGTTTCATGAGGAGTTAGGCGGCTTCATGAGGAGTTAGGAGGCTTCATGAGGAGTTAGGCGGCTTCATGAGGAGTTAGGAGGTTTCATGAGGAGTTAGGAGGCTTCATGAGGAGTTAGGAGGTTTCATTAGGAATTAGGAGGCTTCATGAGGAGTTAGGAGGCTTCATGAGGAGTTAGGAGGTTTCATTAGGAGTTAGGAGGCTTCATGAGGAGTTAGGAGGCTCCATGAGGAGTTAGGAGGCTTCATGAGGAGTTAGGAGGCTTCATGAGGAGTTAGGAGGTTTCATTAGGAGTTAGGAGGCTTCATGAGGAGTTAGGAGGTTTCATGAGGAGTTAGGAGGCTTCATGAGGAGTTAGGAGGTTTCATTAGGAGTTAGGAGGCTCCATGAGGAGTTAGGAGGTTTCATTAGGAGTTAGGCGGCTTCATGAGGAGTTAGGAGGTTTCATGAGGAGTTAGGAGGCTTCATGAGGAGTTAGGAGGTTTCATTAGGAATTAGGAGGCTTCATGAGGAGTTAGGAGGCTTCATGAGGAGTTAGGAGTTTTCATGAGGAGTTAGGAGGCTTCATGAGGAGTTAGGAGGTTTCATGAGGAGTTAGGAGGCTTCATGAGGAGTTAGGAGGTTTCATGAGGAGTTAGGAGGCTTCATGAGGAGTTAGGAGGTTTCATTAGGAGTTAGGAGGCTTCATGAGGAGTTAGGAGGCTTCATGAGGAGTTAGGAGGCTTCATGAGGAGTTAGGAGGTTTCATTAGGAGTTAGGAGGCTTCATGAGGAGTTAGGAGGTTTCATGAGGAGTTAGGAGGCTTCAGCAGAGCAGATGTGGAAGCAGCTGATTGGTCGGCAGAGAGTCAGCGCTGACTCAGCTACTTCCAACCCTGGAACTCCCAACGGACAGAAACACTGCACTCCTCTACCTCGCTCTACCTCTCTTCCTCTCTCTCTCTCTCTCTCTCTCTCTCTCTGACAGGAAGTTTTCTCACACTGCTGCTATCCTCACTCCACCTCCATAGCAGTAGTAGTATGATGATGATGATGATGATGATGATGATGATTATTATGTTACTGGAGGTTACAGTGAGAGTCACAGGCAGCAGGCTCAGCAGTCTGTTTACAGCTGATTTAAATATTTGACAGCTCAACATGACATCACTGTATTATATATTGACAGACTGAACAACAAGACTTTCTAATCCTTCTCTTCGTCTTTTTGTCTCATTCCCAAATGTTTCAGATCCTGGAAACTGTCCGGTTCATTTTCCAGACTTTCTAACTGACACACCTCCGGACTGACGACAGCACCGACCAGACAGGGTCAAATTAAGACAGGCCAATCATGGAAGAGCAGGAAGTGACATCATCCAGGTGGAGCAGAGATGGACAGGAGCATGAATGGAAAAAGGAAGTGAAGAGAAGAATTTATGAAGCAAAGAAAGTAAAATAAAGAGAAGAAAATGGAAAGATGACTGAAATGAAACAGAAGAGTTTGTTAAAGGAACAGATCCACAGGAAGAGGCGGGGCCACACCCAGCTGTGATGTTAGCATGCTGTTAGCCTGTCATGATGTTAGCATGCTGTTAACCTGTCATGATGTTAGCATGTTGCTATTTACATATCTGTCTGTCTCTGCTGTCAACAGCCTGTAAAATGGTAAGAAGTAATTTAGCAATACTAGTTGCCAATCAGCTGTAGCCTGCTGTAATGCTAACAGGTATAAAGAGAGGCTATTAGCATGGTTAGCCAATCAGATGTAGCCTGCTGTAATGCTAACAGGTATAAAGAGAGGCTATTAGCATGGTTAGCCAATCAGCTGTAGCCTGCTGTAATGCTAACAGGTATAAAGAGAGGCTGTTAGCATGGTTAGCCAATCAGATGTAGCCTGCTGTAATGCTAACATGTATAAAGAGAGGCTGTTAGC